>NC_142115.1:34309166-34470833 GCF_056152115.1 Neolamprologus brichardi
GAGATCAAATGGCTTCTAGAATCTAAAATGGGCTCAGTTGCTTTAGTCTCCTTGAGTCTACATATACATATCTGCAAGTTCTGTAAATACTATTTGCAACACACTGATAAATGATCTATTTTATCTTTTAGATACAGTCACATTTATAAATCCAACCTTTGACCTGCAGATAGTGTAATGACTTTAGATTAGATTAGAAATTCAAACCGCATAGAAATGAAACACTTTTTCTGTACTCATATTTCTTTATTAAAATCCAAGCCACTGCTGGTACACTCTCTCCTGTTACCTGTTAAGTTTAAACAAACCTCAATCAGTGACTTCAGTGGTCATGAAGGTAACATGGTAATGATATTAGGGTTTGACTTTAAAACGTCTACAGTAATGGTGGTTTAACTTTTCCCTTTGCTACAAAGGCATGCAGGAGCACTTCAGGACACTTTGGACAGATTACTAATGGGTGTAGTTACAGATGCAGTTATGTACACATCTGACCAAACTGAGGCACACTTATCAGTAATAATGGGTGTGATCTGAAGTAAAACAGATTTTGAAGATTTGAAAGACGCCCAGCCATACAGAGATTTTGTTTGTTATTTTTTTGAAAATTTTAAAGATTTATAAGTTATGTACAAAACGTGCAGGTTTGTGCACACTGCTTAAACCTTACAGATCAGAAGTTTAAAATAGTTCAGACATATAAACAAATCCAGAATAAATACGTTTAATTATATGTTTTATTCTTCACTGTTTTAACCCAACAGTAAGTGAGTTGCAGCTGAATGACAGTGACAGTATGGCAGCAGCATTTGGTGAGTCCAGCCACACTTTGTCACACTGCATGTGATACAGGTGATACCTGTAAGTTACTTTCTTCTACAAGCAGTTTTTCACAATAATTTAAGTGTTTCATAGTTCCTCCTTAAAGACCAGAACAAATGGAACAAGTAGAAATCAGAAATTATAAATTATAAATATAATAATAATAAATAAACATTAACATAATAAACACAACACAATTATTATTATTACTAGTATTATTATTATTATTATTATTATTATTATTATTATTATTATTATTATTATTATTATTATTATTATTATTATTAATTTTATGATTTTTTTATCCTTTCAGTATCAGAAGACACTGTTCCCAGAAGTCGCAGGGGCAGCAATGCATTACTGCCACCCTACAGTGAGTCTTTGAAGAGCACATTGTGTTTGATGCAACCTATGACTGTGCACTTTAAGGTGGAACACATTAGGGCAGGATAGATAAAGATAAGTAAAATTGGTAGCACTTTCTGTTACAGTTTGGCAATAAACTGGTCATTGGAAGGTAACGAGGCAGAAATGAGTACATAATAATATGGTAATTTTTGAGTTATTACCACTCAATTACCAAAGTGATAACCACCTAATATCCAAGTAATATCATGGTAGCAGCAGTGGTTACAGTTGAGTAATATTACACTGAAATTTATATAACTGGACCCCAAAACTGGGGGTAATGATATGGAAATACAGTTCAGTAATAAAGTAGGTAAAATGGTAGGTAACAAGGCAGAAAGAAAGTGGCAGAAAGAAAATGTAATAATGTGGTATTTAATGTGGTATAAAGTTATTACCACTCAGTTACCTGTGGTAGTTTCTGTGTAATAATCAAGAAATTAAGCTGCAAAACGCAAAACTGCCTGTTTTTAAGCAAACTTAGCAATAAATGTTTAAAATAAACAAAATAAAAGCTTTTATTAAAAAAAATAAAAGTTTATTGCCACGAAACACCTGTGACAGTTTTTGTGTAATAAGCTTGAATTTAATACCAAGCTAATGATAGCTGAGTAAGCATCAGAAATAAGCAAATAAGCATCAGAAAATCTGGAATGATGTGTAAACCTTTATGTAATATACTAATAATTACATTTAAAGTTAAACATTAGATTAACAGAGAGTGTAGACGACCTTAATAAGAAACTTTTAAAATTTGCTTTAATAGGCTATTAAATAGAAACAGACAATTTTGAAGCTCTGTTTCCTGCTTATTACACAGAAACTACCACAGTTAACTGAGTTGTAATGATATAGAAATTACCACATAATTATGTTCTTACCCTTTAAAAACATGCTAACCTTATTTACAATCAATATTGTATGGATACCCTACTATTACCACTGTATTACCAAGATGTAATAGAAAGTGCTACCACTGTGTTGTTAATCAACATTTTAAAGTTTTCACCAGTAAATTATCAGAAAACAGATCAAACATCCAGGGTACATGATTGAAAATGATCGCGAATAATTAATGGTAAAGATTGAGAACATGCACAATATCCTCAAAGGAAAATTCCTCACAGTCATTAAAGAGACCACAAAGTCAATGTCTGAACACAAGATACAAAATTTAATCTTGGTTCTGTGTGGGAGGACTAATGTTTGTTTCTGTTCCTCTACATCAGAGACATTAAGCTGATTGAAAATAAATAAAAAGATGTGGTGGGAGGAACTGACAGATTTTTTTAATAAAATGATCCTTGTACAGTTTTATATAGTATAAATTTGCAAAGAGTTAAACTTTATCTTTGTACTTCTTGCCTTTGTTGTCATTTCAGTGTCTGAGCTCAGAGTGGTTCTATTGGGGAACAGCTTGTCTGAGAGGAGCTCAGTGGGGAACTTCTTACTTACAGACACAAAGTTAAATGCAGCTGAAGAACTGGAGTGCTGTGTGAAAGTCAGTGGAAAGATTCAAGGGGAAGAAATAGTTCTCATCAATACACCTGATCTGCTTCACCCAAACATCTCAGAAGACAAATTAAAGGAACATGTAGAAACCTGTGTGAGGCTTTCTCATCCTGGACCACATGTGTTCCTGCTGGTTCTACAGCCTGAAAACTTCATAGAGTATCAAAAAATGAAGCTCTGTCAAGTCCTTCAGCTCTTCAGTGATCAATCTTTTGATCATTCACTGGTTTTTGTATCACCACCCACAAAGGGATTTTCATTACAAGAGAACATTTATAATTATGATGCACCCTTACGACAAATGATCAGAAAATGTGGAAACATGTCACTGAAGTTCAAACAGCTTGATATTCTGGAGTTTCTGAAAAGTGTAAACCAGATTCTAGAAAGGAACAATAGAAAACATGTGATTTGTCATCAAACTAGCACTCAACAACGGAAAGCAGTTCCTGATAATCTGGATTATGATCAGTCTGTTGGTAAGTGTAGAAAAATATATTTTTATGATGATGCAAAAGTCAATTTCTATAGATGTCTTGATGCATGCTCAATCATCCAGGTAAGTAGATCCCAAAAGGTTGATTCTGTTCATCTAAAAAGGAACTGACCTCACAGCCCATTGTTCCTTCAGTGGGCTGGTTTCAGTCATTGTGCAAATGTACTGTTTATAAGGTTGGGGAAACCTGTAGTCAGCTGAGACTGAAGAAGTCACTTGGATGAGTGACAAAACGTTTCTCCCACTGAAAACCTACACCCAGATAAACAGAATCAACTTTTTAGGAACTTCTTCAGATTTTTTTAACAGAATGTTAGGACACTTTCTAAAAAGTGTTCTCAATCCACCATCCACCAAAAGAAAAAAAAAAAATCAGCATGGTTTCTGAGCTGTTCTTTCTATGGTTAAAGTCAGGTTCAGGTTACCTTATTTGCATGTTGGCAGATTTGGTCTACAGCACGAGATCTCTCATTCATCCTTAAATACACATTTTCAGTACAAAAACAGACAACAGACATGCAAAAAACAACATACTGAATAAATTAATAAAAAATAATAATAGAGAATCCATACAGTTTCATGCAGGAAAGCAAAGCAATCTGAGTTCATCTAAGTGACATAAGATCTGTTTATATTTAAGGGAGGGAAAAAACTTTTAATTCATGTTTATATGTTTTTACCAATGTAGTCCATGTTGAGTAAACTAAGTAAAAAACAACCTTTACTCTTGAAATGTATTCATGTGTGCATCCATTTATTTATTTTCTACTTAACGTAATCCTTCAACTACAGGATTTAACTGTCAAAGATATATTTAGAAATTCCCAAAATGTAAAAACTATCAAGGCCTAAAGCAATTCTGCATTCTTCACCAAAATGTTCAATGGTTTTGACACACAGTTAAATTTAATATTAATCTGTTTTAAAATTGTGTCTGAGCACGAATCAAGGAAGGAATGTATGAATGACAAGGTCTGAAACACTTGTAATAGTAGTGTTTGCATCTTTGTTTCTTTGCAGGGCAAGGACTTAAAATTATGTTGTTTGGAACAAACCCAGAGAAGAAGATGGCACTCTGTAACTTTATTGTTAAGAAAAAAACTTCTTGTTATTCAAGTTTAACTCAAAACGACAAAGTTGTCCAAGGAGAGTGGAGAGGAAAACAATTAACAGTAGTGCAAACTCAAGACATTTTGGATCAGTCTTTCAGTACAGTGAGAAAGGAAATTAAGAGCTGTGTGAGTCTCTGTCGTCCTGGCCCAAATGTTCTGCTGCTGTTAGTGAAACCTTCTGATTTCACTGAGAAGAACAGACAAACTCTGACGTTCATCCTGAATTTGTTTGGTCAGGATGCCTTTAAACACTCCATGGTCATCATCACGGATAAAGAGGAAACAAGTTATTCTGTTACATCACTCCTTGCAGATTGTGAAGGCAGACACTACAACATGATTGAAAATGATCATGAAAAATTAATGGAGAAGATTGAGAACATGCACAATATCCTCAAAGGAAAATTCCTCACAGTCATTAAAGAGACCACAAAGTCAATGTCTGAACACAAGATACAAAATTTAAACCTGGTTCTGTGTGGGAGGAGAGGAGCAGGGAAGACTTCAGCAGCCAAGGCCATTTTAGGTCAGACTGAGCTTCATTCAGTCTCCAACTCATCAGAGTGTGTTAAACATCAGGGAGAGGTGTGTGGACGTTGGCTTTCCCTGGTGGAGCTGCCTGCCTTGTATGGAAAATCTCAGGAGGCAGTGATGGAGGAATCACTCAGGTGTATCTCCCTCTGTGATCCTGAGGGTGTCCATGCCTTCATCCTGGTCCTACCTGTGGCTCCCCTCACTGATGAAGACAAGGGAGAGTTAGAGACCATCCAAAACACATTCAGCTCTCGAGTCAATGACTTCACCATGATTCTGTTCACTGTGGACTCAGATCCGACAGATCTTGCTGTTAACTTTCTAAAGGAAAACAAGGACATCCAGAAGCTCTGTGAGAGCTGTGGAGGAAGATCAGTTGTTCTCAACATCAATGACAAACAGCAGATCACCCAGTTTTTTCATGATGTGGATCAAATGAGACACACCGTGGCCAGATCATATTGCTATACAACAAAGACATTTGCACATGCTCAAATAGAAAAAATCAGAGAGCAAGCAAAATGCATCAACATGCAACAAGCTGAACTTCTGACACTGAAAAAAAACATCGATAATTGTAAGTATAAATCGAGAAACAAAGATTAACACTATATTCATTCATACCAACAATAATAGATTAAAGCACCTAAAAGTATTGACAACGCATACATTTTCTTCCGCTTATACGGTTTTGGGTCAAGGAGGTAGCAGCCTAAGCAGAGAAATCCAGACCTCCCTCTCCCCGGCCACCTCTTCTAGCTTATTTGGGGGAGCACCAAGGCATTCCCAGGCCAGCTGAGAGATATAATTTCTCCAGCATGTACTGGGTCTGCCCATGGGTCTCCTGCTGCAGGGACATGTCCAGAACACCTCACCCAGGAGGCATCCTTGTCAGATGCCTGAACCACCTGAAGTCAACTTTTGATGTGGAGTAGTGGATCTACTCTGATCCCCTCCTGAATAGCTAAACTCCTCACATTATCACTAAAGGAGAGGCCAGCCAATCTTTGGAGAAATCTCATTTCCACCACTTCTATTCACAGTCTATTTCATGACTATTTACATTGTAGATTCTCACTGAAGGCATCAAAACTATGAATGAACACACATGGACTTATGTAGTAAACAAAAAAGTGTGAAATAACTCAAAACATGTTTAATATTTTAGATTCTTCCAAATCTAAAATATTACGATTCTTCTATCCGCCCTTTCTCTCCATGAGCTTCACTTTTCCAACAGTCTTGAAGGAGTTCCTAGAGATGCTGAGCACTTGTTGGCCCTTTTGCCTTCACTCTGCGGTCCATCTCATCCCAAACCATCTTGATTGGGTTTAGGTCAGGTGAGTGTGGACAGGAGACATTATTGGAAATAGGTTTATCCACGCAGATCTTAGATCAGCCTGGAAACAACAACCAAGGCTTTCTGCCTTGGTTGTTGGAAGCAACACCACCACACTGGCGCTCCTTACCACTGCCACCGGATTTGCGGAAGCAACGCAGGAGATTGGGCAACTGTGGTGGCAGCCTCGTCAAGCTGAGGATTTGGATTTCTCATTTTCCACATGAGCTCCGCTCCATTCGCCGATCTTGTCCGTGACTCTTGGTGCCAATGCATGCTTTGGACCTGGTGGACCCCTGGCTGGTTCCTGTTGAACTTTCGAGAGGAGTCCTGCAAAGTCTCCTTCTTTTCGGCATCTGCGTTGGAGCGGAGTGGACCAGGCTAACCTTCGACCGGTGGATCTGGATGCTACTGCTTCGGAAGTTTCCAACCCAGTTCCCCTCAGGTTATGTTTAATTAATGCCAGATCTGTGGGAAATAAGACCTTTATTTTGAAAGAATTTTTCTCTTCCCATGAGCTGGATATTCTTTTTTTGACTGAAACTTGGATTCCATCCGGTGAGTTAAGTACCTTCACGGAGCTATTTCCGGCTGGCTGTTCCAAGAGTCTCTGGTCGTAGATGAAGACTAGCTGTTGTTTTTAAGACAGATTTTGACTTTAAGCAGCTATCCCCATTGACTCCCTGCACCAGCTTCAAACTCTGTTTGTGTGAACTGGGCCACTTGCCCTCGTTGCTGTGTGCGATTGTTTATCGGCCCCCTAAATATAATAAGGAGACCTTAGCTGAGTTTTTAGAGTTTCTTGCCAACTGTGCTTCATGCTATGATCAGATCCTCCTGCTTGGTGATTTTAATATACATGTTTGCTGCCCTGGGAAGCCCTTGCCCAAGGACTTTCTGGACTTAATGAACTCTTTTAATTTTGTTCAATCTGTCAAAGGTGCCACTCAAAAATGTGGTCACACATTGGACTTGGTTTTGTCGTATGGTCTAACTATTTGTAATGTATGTATTGAGGATCCTGTATTCTCTGACCATATGCCTATTTTATGTGATACTCTTCTTCTTAATTCTATTGTTAAACAGGATGCTCCTGTTCGTTATTATCGTGCTTTTGTCTCAAATTCTGCTGAGCGTTTTTTTTCCTTACTGTTTGATCAAGTCCTGTCCTATCCTTCTGAGTTGTCCACCTCGGATGATTTACTTTCTTATTTTGATTCTGCTTATAAATTTGTCCTCGATGTTGTTGCTCCTTTAAGAGTCACAGAGTGCAAACCCAAGGCTAGTCCCTGGTTAACTGATCTTACCCGAGCGATTAGAAAATAATGTAGGAGATGTGAAAGGCGGTGGAAAAAAGATAGGCTGTATGTCTCTCTGGAAGCCCTCAAAGCTAGCTGGAAAGCTTATCAGAGAGTAGTAAAGGCCGCCAAACACTCCTACTTCTCTCAACTTATTGCCGCTAGCTCACATTGCCCTCGTGTTCTGTATAACACTATAAATTCTGTACTTAATATTGAAGGCTCTGAACTTGGCTGGTTCAGAAGAGGTACTTGAAAGTGAGCCACTGCTCTGTTTTTCACTGGTGAGTTGTGTCATAGGGAACACATGGACACTTTCATGTGTGGGCAATTATTCTTGAATGAAGACACAAGTGCTTAAGATTGAAGAGCCAGATTGGTGTGGAGTGATCATTGGAGTTGGTTTGTAAGTACTGGCAGAAGATGAAGACAATCAGGAACAGATGTGGCCGCCCACAGGCAGATTTTTCCCTCCTCAGCCCAGCCTAGAGAGAAAGGAGAACCCAAAACAGCAAACAGAGTGCTTGACCATGAAAATTAAGTCTTTGGATGAGGCAACCTGTTTTGAAGTGGAGATTAAAAGGTGGAAAGATGCATGGCCGGAAAAATCCAGTAAAAGCTTGAAATGAATATAAAGATAGTGTACTAGGCGCTAAGTGACTGTGACAGAATTTAATTATAAGATCACAAGATTTTCATGGATTTTGATGTGGAGAGTCACAAAGTTTATCTGTAGCAGATTCAGGTCATAAAATAACAGGTTTTATTTTCTTTTACCTTCCTCAGGTTCCCTGAAATCCTTCTTCGTCTTTCTAGTCATTAATCAATAATCTTGTTTTATGTTTGACATTTTGCTGTTGTTTGTTTTTTTAATAATTACATTAAGAGCAAAGTTAAGTGCGAATTGTGTAAACTGCTTGTGGATTCCTCCTTCCTTGTATTTCCCGTGTTCCTTCTTCATTTTTTTGGTGCTGCTTGTGGAATTGAATCAAAATTAGATTTAAAAAAAAAAAAACAGCATGAGGCTCCCATTAAGCCCTTGCACTGACTGTTAAATTCAACTTTAGAGACAAAGGCAGAAAGTAATAACATCTACAATATATTGTCCTTTCAGCACCTTATTATCTATTGGACTGTCCTGCCATTTAACTAATGTGTTGTTACTTCACAGGTAATGAAGAGAAGCAGAGCTCAGAGCCTCTCAGAATTGTCTTGCTAGGTAAGACTGGCAGTGGAAAGAGCTCTTCTGGAAACACCATTCTAGGAACAAGAGCGTTCAAAGCTAAGAATAACCCCAAATCTGTCACCAAACGTTGTCAGAAAGCATGTGGTGAAGTAGACGGTCGTCCTGTTTTTGTGGTCGACACTCCTGGACTGTTTGATAACAGTTTGTCACATAAAGAGATCAATGAGGAGATGGTGAAATGTTTCAGTCTTCTGGCTCCAGGACCACATGTCTTCCTGCTGGTTTTAAAGGCTGGAAGAATCACACCAGAAGAGAAAGAAGCATTAAAACTTATCAAGGAAGGCTTTGGGAAGAATTCAGAAAAATTCACCATCATTCTTTTCACTGGAGGAGATTCACTGGAACGTGAGGGGCAGTCCATTCATGATTACATTGAAAAATCTGATGATTCCTTTAAGAAGCTGATTGGTGAGTGTGGAGAAAGATTCCATATGTTTGATAACCTTGATGAACAAAACCGGGAACAAGTCACTGAGCTGATAACAAAGATTGATGACATGGTCAAAAAAAATGGTGAAAGCTGCTTCACCAATAAAATGCTGCAAGAAGCTGAAGCTGCGATCCAGAAAGAGAGGGATACAATTCTGAAAAAGAAGGAGGAAGAAATAAACAGAGAGATGGAAGACCTTAAAAGAAAACATGAGGAGGAAATGCAAGAAATGAAGAACAAAATAGAAGAACAGAAAACAGAAATTGAACAAGAAAGAAAACAAAGAGACAAAGAGCTTAAAAAATTGAAGAAAAGGCTTAACAACAGAAAGAGAGAACAAGAATTAAGAGATGAAGAAGACAGAGAAAGGAAAGGAGAGGAAGAATCACAGCGTAGGGATTGGGAACAAAGGTTTTTAGATTTAGAAGTAAAAATGAAAAACGAACTGGAATCAAAGCAAATCATTGACAGACAACTGGAGCAGAGCAGAGCAGAAATGAAAGAGAAACAGGAGGCATGGGAGAATGAACAAAAAGAATGGTGGCAGAAAAGAGAGCAGGAAAATGAACTGAGGCAACAGGAGGAGCAGAAAATTATGAGCAAATTGAAAGAATATGAGCAGGAAAAAGAAGTTCTTGAGAAAGAAGTAAAAGAAAAGGATTTCCTGTTAACAGAAAAGGGGGAAAAAGAGAAAAAGGAACTACAGGAAAACTATGAGAAAAAACTGATGGAAGTGACGGAAACATTTGAAGAAAAAGCCAGAAAACAAGCAGAAGAATACAATGAATTCAGGGAGAAATGCATGAAAGAGTTAGAGTGTAAGGAGTGCACAGCCGAAGATGAACAATATGACATCTTAAGAGCACTAAAAGCTCAAAAAGAAGAAAAAATGAAAAAACACAAAGAAGAGATATATAACTTAGTGAGATGTTTCACCAAAAAGAGGGCAAACACAAAAAAAGTCCGCAAGCTATTGAAAAAGCATGAACGTGAGATGAAGTCTGTGGAAGATCAAGGGGAAGAGGAGGCCCTCGAGGAAAAACATGACAAAGAAATAAGTGAACTGATACAAGAACTTATAAACAAAAGTGATGATAACTGTCATATTTTATGAGGCATATACACTTTCAGCTATTGTAAAAGCAAGGCTAGACTTGCGTGTGTCCACCACTTCTGCTCAGACTGAAAGTCAAGAAACATTGGATAGATTTTCATTAAATTTAACTCAACCATTTTGGAAATCAATCACAGCTCCAGTACAGATTAACTTATAACTTCATGTGAACATAAAAATACAGAAATTCAGGATGCCAAAATTGTGTATGGGATTTAATTATCTGCTCTGCTCAAGCAGATAAAAACACAATGTAATTTCTTAATGTAAAGAGTCTAAGTTTTAACGGTGTAACACATTCTCAGGGGTCTCAATAATTGTATATTTCTTCATTGGTTATATATAATTACCTTTATTTTGTTTATATACACTACCGGTCAAACGATTTAGAACACCCCAATTTTTCTTATTGAAAGTTGTGCAGTTTAATATCTCATTGCACTCTCAAATGAAAGCACAGTACAAATATGCAGTTGAAGTTGTTGCAGCAGTTCCCATAAATGTGGGGCACTTTTATTTTACTTTAATCAATAAACTTCACTCTTCTGTTCAGTTCATCCCAAACCAGCTCAATGGGGTTTAAGTCTGGAGACTGTGCTGGCCATGCCATGTTTTCAAGCTTATCATCTTGTTCTTTTTTCCTGAGGTAGTTCTTGTATAGCTTGGACTCATGTTTTGGGTGATTATCTTGCTGTAGGATGAACCTCTGAACAGCTAGGTGCATACCAGAGGGTATTGCATGGCCCTGCAGAATGATGTGGTAGCTGTTTTTGTTCAGGGTGCTTCTCACTGTAAGTCACCAACCCTGGATTCAGCAAAACAGCCGCAGACCATCACACTTCTTCCTCCATCTTTGACAGTTGATGCCACACACTGTGGAACCATCCTTTCACTGACTCGACAGCCAAAGATCCTGCATAATGAACCGAATATGTCAAATTTTGATTCATGAGTCCATAATACCTTCTTTCAGTCTTCAGTAGTCCAATGGCGGTGTTTCATGACCAGGCAAACCTCTTAGTCTTATTCTGACACTTTAGCAACGGCTTTCTTGCTCCAACTCGTCCTGTCAAACCTGCAGCTCGAGGGTCTTCTCTTCACAGTTGAAACTGAGACTTGCTTACTACGACCACTATTAATCTATTAATCTGTGCTTGAAGCTGTTGTCCTGTGAGCCGCCTATCAGGCAACTCTCAGAAACTTGTCCTCTGATTTAGTTGTGGCTTTGGGTCTGCAGACCCTCATCTCAAACGATCGCTAAAGAAGACTCAGATTTATGATCACTAGTTTTATATTAATATGTGTTATCTTTAATGTTGTATATTTTGTATTTATTTGTTGTTTTGTGTTTTATTGTACTATGAAATTTATGTATTTGTTGTCTGTACTGGGTTGTTGTACATTATCTTATGGTGTGCTAAATTCCTTTTTCATAATTTTTGTCTGACTTGCCAGAGACTACACATGAAAAGTACCTTTTTGGCTAACTCTGGCATACTTACATTGGTATATGTTCACTAATATGCGCTGTCTCTTTTAAATAAATAAAGTCAAATTCTAATCAAGGTCTTTATGTCTCTAAGACATTCCTGCAGTTTAACTAATTGGTGTGTGTTATCTGGCTTCATGGATAGATAAAGTTGTGTGTCATCTGCATAGCAGTGAAAATGTGTGTAATGCCTTCTAATGATACTGCCTAAGGCAGTGGTTCCCAAAGTGCGTATAGTTTTAAAAAAAAAAAGAACGTTTGGACACTGCTTGTTAGAGAGTTATCTCTGGGATTCTGGGATGAGAGCTCCCACAGGACTTAAACTCCGGTCAGAGAATTGGGAACAGAGAGTGATGTCCGGATATACTTTAATGGAAGCTAACAGCAGCTCAGCAGTACAGCAGTAGGCATACTTAACAAGTGTGGGAGGGGCGGACGTGCATGTGGTTCTAAATAACAATAAACAAATAGAAACAATTATCACTCGTCAAATATAACAATCATCACTTCCCAACATCACACCCCAATAATGAACTGCAACACAAATAATCAGCTGAATGCTCTGAGGTAAGGAAGTCTCACAATACCATTTTGAAGAGGCAGGAAACAAGAATATCTGCATATCAATGAATTACATGGTCTTCAGCATCCTCTAGTGGCTAAATAACCCAACTGGGGTGCACAGATCCAACCCGCAAAAAAAGCTACAGAGGTAAGTCACATGCCTCTACCGATCTCAATCAATCTCCTAGCATAAACCCCCTTAAGGATGTAACCAACGTCAAAGTACAACCCGTGCTCACCGTAGCAAACAGTGAGAACAAAATGGAACTTATTGGCAGAAATTACCACCACACTTATAGCGATCCAACTGAAATATAAGGAGACTTTCTGACACACCTGCCCCCAAATTTAAGTAGTAAATTTTCTCTTCAACCAAAAGTCTAAACATCATTGGATTTACAGTCCTCATCATCCTCCCAAGCTGAGAGTCTGACTAATCTGGCAACAGGCCGAAGATATGTCTGTCCCTTGATATTCACACATGACCGTCTGGCCCTGGACAGCACTTGACCACCTTGCCGATAGTTTTCAATTCAATTCAATTTTATTTATATAGCCCCAAATCGCAACAACAGTCACCTCAAGTCACTTTATATTGTAAGGTAGAACCTACAATAATACATACAGAGAAAAACCCAACAACCAAATGACCCCCAATGAGCAAGCACTTTGGCAACATTGGGAAGGAAAAACTCCCTTTTTTTTTTTTTTTTGCCGCCTGACCTGTTTGGTTCTCTTGCCATCAGAATTATTGTCTGAAGGCAAAGAGAGAAGCCCAACGGAATTACTTTACCAAGTGGACCATCCCTGCCTTGCTGTATTGGTCCATTTGATTGACCTTTGTTGTTATTATTTATTTATTTTATTTACAGTTGTTACTGAAAATAACAACTGACATGACCGGGGGGAGCGAGGGGAACAAAGACAGCGGGGAAGAGGAATAGTGATGAAGGGCAAAGAAAAGGGGGGGGGGGGACCCCAAAAAACATATTTTTATACAAACAAACAAGCAAACAAAAGCAGCAATATAATAAACACAACACCATCGCGGCACTGTGTATATAGCAGTAAATATTAAATATTGAATATTATTGTGCAGCACGTAAGATTTATAGCACACAATGTGCTTTGAGGTGGGAGCCAAAAAGGGTGTAGTTTGTGTGTGTGAACACCTGTGTGTACACCTGTGAGCATGAGCGCGCTTGTATTTAAAAGGTTCCTTCACGCAGAGAAGAACGGCTGCTGCTGCATCATCATCCTTCATCATTTCTGCTACACTGGCAGGGCTAGGGGCCAGGACTCTCCTCTTCGGGTTTTTGGGGGATGTTGATAAATCCGGGTCCGATAACAGGCACCACACCCGCAGTAGATGTGCTCGGTGTGAGGTCTCGCAGCAAGCTATCAAATACGGTGCATTTCTCGGCTTTTATGCGTCGCCAGGTGTTTCATCAGATTCGAGTGTTACCTCTTTTGCACAGTATCACCTTAAAGCACTTGTTGCAGGCTGCTGAGTTTGCATCTTTTGCTGTGAAGTACAGCCAGACTTTTAACCACTTCGCCTTGGGCATTTTTAATCTGTAGCTCTGCTCTAAAAGAACGTACGTACGTGGGCCCGCCTACTATCCTCAGAAACGTAAAATGATTGGCTAGAATCCAAAGTGTATGACATCTCAGGAAAAATAAGCACCGAAATAAAGCACCGAAATGTGCGCTGCTTTTCGGTCTGGTTACTACCGTTTATGTCATAATGGCACCAGATACCGGTACCCATACAGTGATAATCACCATCACTGACTGTTTTTCAAAGGCTGCTCCTCTCGATCACGGAAGGGGAGGTAGCAGTTCCCTCTGTCCAACACCATATGAGACACTGTCAGCGAGTCTGACGCGCTACTAGGGCGGCCCTCTTTAGAACGAATGCTCAAAACAGGAGACTGCCTGACTGCCATTGCATTCGGACACCGATCTATCGGGTGGGCTCTCTTCCAGGAACATTCCCCTATGAACCGAGTCTAAGAAGCTGACTCCTCGGTGCCTTGGACCTTTTTCAGTGCAGGCCATTCTGAACCCAGTGACTGTCCAGCTGGCCCTTCCCCACAACATGAAGGTACACAATGTGTTTCATGTCCACGAATTTCAGAAGCTATTTTGAAAGTAGCTGAGCAGATTTCATCTCAAGTAAGCGATTAACTGCTTGCTCATTTGTTCTGCCACTTAAAGGACATTTAAGGACATCTTTTGAGAGTCTAATAGAATTTATTCTAGTGACGCTCATGACCATTTGGATTGATGGACATATTTTTCATGTTCATCCAGCTATTTAGTAAATTATATCAGCTACAAAATATAATATAAATATAAAAAAATATATATAAATATCTCCTGACATTTATATTTTAATGATGTAAGACAAGACATCTGTTATCGTGTTACATAAGCATTCCTCACATATCAATGAGATGCTGTACAGTACAATCCTACTGACACAGGAGAGGGATAACGACAGCTATTCAACATCGTTACACGACACATTCGAGCTGCATGATGCAGACAAAGTGACTAAATCATCTTTTTGACCCATCTTCAAACCAGCAGACAAAGCCGATGGCAGAAGAACTGTGTACTAGTGATGGGAATTCCGGCTCTTTTTGGAGAACCGGCTCTTTTGGCTCCCCCTTCAGGTTGTTTTGTTGGTTTAATTAATTTATTATCAACAACAATATAAAATTATGCACAAAAGAAATTACTAATGTAAAACAACCGTGGATTTATTTATATGTTTAGTTTTCATTTTTATTTGTTTTCAGTTTTATTTGTCATATGCAAGTTAGCACAGGGTCAACATCGCAAAATATTAATAAGAGGTAGTAAAAGAAAAAAGAGATTTTCAGTTAACTGACTATATATATATATATATATATATATATATAAACACCCAGCACGCCCCTGCGGGCGGTTTATCCTTCAAGCTCGGGTCCTCTACCAGAGGCCTGGGAGCTTGAGGGTCCTGCGCAGTATCTTAGCTGTTCCCAGGACTGCGCTCTTCTGGACAGAGATCTCCGATGTTATTCCCGGGATCTGCTGGAGCCACTCGCCTAGCTTGGGAGTCACCGCACCTAGTGCTCCGATTACCACGGGGACCACCGATACCTTCACCCTCCACATCCTCTCGAGCTCTTCTCTGAGCCCTTGGTATTTCTCCAGCTTCTCATGTTCCTTCTTCCTGATATTGCTGTCATTCGGAACCGCTACATCGATCACTACGGCCGTCTTCTGTTTATCTATCACCACTATGTCCGGTTGGTTAGCCACCACCATCTTGTCCGTCTGTATCTGGAAGTCCCACAGGATCTTAGCTCGGTCATTCTCCATCACCCTTGGGGGCATTTCCCATTTTGACCTTGGGACTTCCAGGTTATACTCGGCACAGATGTTCCTGTACACTATGCCGGCCACTTGGTTATGGCGTTCCATGTATGCCTTGCCTGCTAGCATCTTGCACCCTCCTGTTATGTGCTGGATTGTCTCTGGGGCATCTTTACACAGCCTGCACCTGGGGTCTTGCCTGGTGTGATAGACCCCAGCCTCTATGGATCTTGTACTCAGAGCTTGTTCTTGTGCTGCCATGATTAGTGCCTCTGTGCTATCTTTCAGTCCATATATACATGGACTGAAAGATAGCACATATATATATATATGTATATATATATATATATATATATATATATATATATATATATATATATATATATATATATATATATGTATATATGTATATATATATATATATATATATTTATATGTGTGTGTGTGTGTGTGTGTGTGTGTGTGTGTGTGTGTGCGTGCGTGTGTGTATGTATATGTACACACTAGTGATTAAATAAAGAAAATCTTAAATAGGAATGTGGGGGGGGGGGGGGGGGGGCAGATGGGATATTGCACAGGAATGAGCAGCAGTACAAACTAAACAGTACAAAAATTTTGTTTTTTGTGGCAGTTGTTACAATATTGCACTTTTTTTTAAAATATAAATATCAATAAAGGGGAGTGACCAGTGCAGATTATACAGAGTACTTGTGAAGCTGCAGGGTAGCTTCTGAGTGCGTCCTGTGGACTGTGTTGTGTGTGTTTAAGTGTTGTGGTTGAGGTGTCGTATGGCTTGGTGGTAAAAACTGTTTTTAAGTCTTGTAGTCCGAGCAGACAGACTCCTGTAACGTCTGCCAGATGGTAACAAGGAGAACAGCTGATGTGCTGGGTGGCTGTGGTCCTTGATGATGCTGTGTGCTTTACGGAGGCATCGCTGAAGATAAATGTCCTGAATGGCAGGAAGCCTCGTGCTCTGCTGCCATCACCCTCTGTAGTGATTTACGGCTGCTGGCAGAGCAGCTTCCGTACCAAACTATAATGCAGCTCGTCAGCAAGCTCTCGATTGCACACCTGTAGAAATTTGAGGTGATGTTGGCGTTCATGCCAAACTTCCTCAGCCTCCTCGGGAAGTAAAGCCGCTGGCGAGCTTTCCTGATAGCAGTGTCTGTGTGAAGGCTCCAGGAGAAGTCCTCGGTGATGTTGACTCCAAGGAATTTGATGCTGCTGACCCTTTCGACCTTGACACCGTTGATGTGGATGGGCTGGTGTTCCCTGACTGGTCGTTTCTGGTAGTCCACTATCATCTCTCTAGTTTTGCTGATGTTGAGAGTCAGGTTATTTTCCAGACACCACTCGTACAGCGCCATCACCTCCTCTCATCATTGCCTGTCATGAGGCCTATGATGGTTTTGTCATCCGCAAACTTGATGATGATGTTGGACTCGTGTTTAGCAACACAGTCGTGTGTGAACAGGGAATATAGGAGGGGGTTAAGCACACAACCCTGTGGCGTACCTGTGTTTAGGATGAGTGGTGAGGAGGTGTGCTTACCAACTCTCACCACCTGGGGCCTGTTTGTGAGGAAGTTTAGAATCCATCTGCAGATTGGCGTTCCCAGCCCAAGGTCGACGAGCTTCGTGGCAAGTTTTGAGGGGATGATGGTGTTAAATGCCGAGCTGTAGTCGATGAAGAGCATCCTTGCATATGTATTCCCTTTTTCCAGGTGAGTGAGGGTGGTGTGCGTTGCGCCAGGGCGATGGCATTCTCTGTGGCTCTGTTTGTCCGATAGGCAAACTGAAGAGGGTCCAGTGTGTCAGGGAGGGAGGAGCAGATGTGACCTTTTACCAGCCGCTCGAGGCACTTCATGATGACGGATGTCAGTGCAACAGGACGGTAGTCATTCAGACAGGAGACCACTGATTTTTTTGGGAACAGGAATGATGGTGGATGCTTTGAGGGACGTGGGGACCACTGACTGCCTCAGGGAGAGATTGAAGATGTTGGTGAACACCTCTGCCAGCTGGTTGGCACACACTCTGAGAAGCCGGCCTGGGATGCCGTCTGGTCCTGGAGCTTTGTGTTTGTGTTTACATATAATAAATATATAAGGTGGGCCCTAGAGACAAAGCACGTACAAACTCCAAAACACATTGCTAGAATTAACTGAACTTCCAAAACAGAGCTACCTAGATCACTTAAATTACACAATTGAAAGCATGTGTGTATTGTTTGTTTGTGCACTCATATATATTCAATTCAATATTCAATATTCAATTTAAAAAAAAAGTTCCTTTACCTGTTACTACCACACACCAAATCCGGTCGTTGGTACTTCTTGGCTTGTGTAGCCACTAAGTAACAAAAGATCAACACTGCCCCTAGCATCCTGGAGCACTTATGTTGTGTTTCTGTACGTATTTTGGAGTTTTTACATGTTTTGGAGTTTGTATGTGTTTTGTCTCTACGGGCCACCGTAAATATACTTTTATTTATTCACTCCACATAAAATGTCATAAATAAATATATAATACAAAAAACAACTATTTACATTTCAACTTTAACTATTTAAATTTTCAGCTTTTTCCTTTTAAACAAATTTAAAGTGAAACAACACAAAACACTGCAAACCACAACACAATTAAATATAACTTAAAATATGAAAACAAAAAGATGCACATTCTTTGTCATATGGACCTGCATAAATAAAATTTCTGAATCGTTTATCATCTGCAACTGAAAATATTTGTGGATAATTACTATACCTTTCTAATGTGACGTTGTTGTCCCTGGCTCTCTTTCTCTCTCTCCCTCCTGCTCTGTTCCTGTGCTACTGCAAGTGTAACTACAACTACTTCCTCCTGAATTAAATGAATGGATGGATGGAAGTTAAATGACTACAAACCTAAAATCATAAAAACCACTAGTTCCCACAGTGGAGTTCCCTGACCCTGAGTATTAATTGTACTGAGCTTGTATCAACAGTTGTAACAGGCTAAGTTACCTGAGACATTACATTGAATTATTGTTTCTATCTTAATGATTTCAGCTGACTGGTTTAGCTCAGATGTGCAGGTCAGTAGGCCGATCGCGCAGCCAGCAGCGGCAACGGAGCAAGTCAGGAGGCCGGCCACATGGAAGACAACGGCAGCGTTGCAGGCAAAATAGGTCTGCAGGGCGACCACGTGGAAAGCAGTGGTAACGCAGACAAAACACGTCCGGAGGCCGACCACGTGCAAAACTCCGAAGCACGTACAAACTCAGAATCACGTACAAAAGACAATAGAAGTGCTCCAGGATGCTGGGCGCAGTGTTGAGCTTTTGTTACCTAGTGGCTACACAAGCCAGCAAGTACCAACGACCGGATTTGGTGTGTGGTAGTAACAGGTAAATGAACTTTTTTTTTAAATTATTTGAATATATATGAGTGCCTGTGTATAAATACACAAACAATACACACATGCTTTCAATTGTGTAATTTAAGTGATCTAGTAGCTCTGCTTTGGAAGTTCAGTTCATGCTAGAAATGTGTTTTGGAGTTTGTACGTGTTTTGTCTCTAGGGGCCACCGCATATATTTATATATAAACATATATAAATAAAACCACTTTTTTTTACGTTAGTAATTCCTTTTGTGCTTAATTTTATATTATTGTTAATAATAAATTAATTAAAGCAACAAAACAACCTGAAGAGCCGGTTCGGAGCCGAAAGAGCCGGTTCTTTTTAGTGAGTCGAACCGAAAGAGCCGGTTCTCTAAAAAGAGCGAGAAATCCCATCACTATTACGTACAGGCTGAATGTCTTTCAGATCTGTGCTGCCCTCTGCTGGTTGACTATTTATTGACTCTTCTCATAGATGCACACGTTTCGTCGTTGCATACATTAAACTGGGCAGACACTGTGCGATTTTTTTCAGTCGCGCGATTCAGCTCCTGCTCAAACTGTAAGATTGACTCGCAGGGGTTAGAAGTTCGTCGGTCACGATGAAGGGTCTCACACTATACGACCCGATGCTCTGATGCGACCCGAGTGCTCACACTGTGCGTCCATAAAATGAAGGTTATAACAGAAATTCTGTCGCTCGCTCTCCCTCTCTGTCTTTCACTCACACAGACACACACCACCATCAACTTTGCTAAATTGCTAATGAAAAACATTGATCAGGCAGCTGTGATTGAGCAGCAGTGTAAATCCAACTATTTTCACGGTTGTTGTGGTCGTGATAATTTTGTGAGGCCACATCGAAAAGGCTCGGATGAGCTTTCCAAAGTTCTACAAGTGCCTCCATCGCTTGTGTCCAACTCGGGCCGATCACCAAAACGGTCGCACGACTCAAAAATCGGCTCAAAATGGGCCAAAAATCGCACAGTGTAAGCCCAGCATTAAACAGGATATGTTGACCTGCAGCCTGAGGTGTGCCCATGCAGACACATTAGGGGGCAAGTAAGTCTTGACTTTGATAGGACACATTTTCAAATAAACCGAAAACAACAAACCAGCAAACCTTTGTGCAAACTTTATTTAAACTTGGTCAACTTTATTTAAAACTCCCAAAGGTTTTATAGAGTACAGATTTTTTTTTTTCAATTTATCAGTGAGTTGTAAAAATTATTCGTGATCGCATGAAGTTTTCTTTTTTGGTCACAGTGTCTGAAGGAAAAACGCAAAACTAAAGTGAAAAAAGGGAACGACTGTTTTATTTCCAAAATATTAATGTAATTCTAAAAAGAAAGTTATGATCTCTGGATGTTCATCGAGTGGTTATTAGATTTTTGCCACTTAAAACTAAATCTACAAAATCTGCTTAAAGTGAAGTATGAGCAGCGGTGCTGTGAACCCATCCAACCAAAGGAATTTATAATGAAAAAAATAAGGTGCACGAATCTTTTTCTTCTACATTTATTTAAAAATATATTTCTTTATTTATGTGTGCAGTTTGCAGGTTTGGGGAAAATTATTATTAGGTACTTTTAATCCATGTAAAATTAACAGGTGCTAACTGGTGTATAAATAATAAAAACAGACAGAAGGAAAAAACTTGCAGGTTAGATTTAGCAAATTCAATTTGAATTCATTATAATCTTCCGCGTAAAGTTGGTAAGTTTTGAGTTTTTGGATTCCAAGTCCCTGAAGGTAGCATCACTGTGCAGGTTTGTACCGCACGGTGGCGCTGTTTCACGTTGAACGCTACAGCATGACTGGCATGAATGAAAGTCCAAAAACTTTAGGCAAGTTCATCAGCTTGAACCAGTGTAACACCGGAAGTGCCATGACTCACCTTTAAAAAGTCTTCCACAGATAAAATGTTTCGTATTCAAGAGCCCAAATAAATTGAATACATCTATATTTGTTTCACTTTATATCAGTTATATATTTTTTGAAAGTAGAAACCATAAACCTAGCTAGTTAGTGTTTGAATAGTATCTTGATTAAGTTTGAACATCTGAATGAGTGTTGTGAATTTATTATAGTGTAAAATTGTTATTAGCAATCACATGAATGGATTTTTTAAATTGCACATTAATTTGCAAGTTTTATAGGTTTTTTTTTAAATCACTTTAAAACATTTCTGAAAAACCATCAATCATCTATTTCATTACAACAACAAGAAAACATTATTCGGCTTATTTTTAAGTAAACTTTAATCTCTGCTTTTACATTGTACTTTCCTTAACTGTTACTCACACAAGTTGAATAATTAGAGCTGGTATTAATGTATAATTGTTTGTTTAAATGATTAGTCAGTGGTTCAGTTACTGAGTAATTTTTTTCATTTTTTTTTCCAATTTATGAACACTTTAAAAAAAATCTTAATATTAAACATTAATTCCAGTAGAATGTTTCCTTTGATAATCACAAAAGTATTTATTTATTTTATTTACATTTTAATATATGTATCAAATAATACGATAAAAAGCTTTGTATATAGTTTGGCTGCCGACAGAAAAAGAAATGAATGCATCTTTGCCTGACAAACATGGTTTAGACTTTATTCTGAAAGGTAAAAACCGGAAATTCCTCAGCATACTCTCCTTAACTTGATGCTGCTAGCTGTAGGTTCCTCCTCTCCGTACTCAAAAGAGAAAAGCAAGCTGAAATGTCTTTTTTTGTCATTCCGTGTTGTTGAACCGCGGCTGGTGAAAGCCAGATACCCAAAATGTCCCCAGGTGGGTTTTTTCATTACTTTTAACCCAACCCTTCAAGTTTTTTCCCCCACTTTTACGGACATTTTTGAACGAAACGCTTAATTTGTTTTCAGATATCTGCGGTGAATCACGTCCTGAACAAGAGTTCTAATGAAAACACACTGAAAACACCAAGTCGGCACGTTTACTTTAGCACAGCCTACTTTTTACCGTTTACCGTGTTTTTCCCCGTTATTTTTGATAGCTTTGAGAGTCTTTTAAACTATGGCGTTCTTCGTGAAAAAGAAGAAATTCAAGTTTCAGACCCATCTTACCCTGGAGGAGCTCACCGCGGTGCCTTTTGTCAACGGCGTCCTCTTCTGCAAGCTCCGGCTGCTGGATGGAGATTTTGTCGCTACTTCTTCCAGGTAAATACTCCTGAAAACAACCTTAAAGGTTTCTTCACACATGCAAAACATTGTTCAAAGTATCATGTTGTGGTCTCATACAGTTTGGAAGCAGTTACGGGAGGTTAAAGTGCATCTGTAGACTAAAGTGCATCTGTACATCTGAGCTTGCAATTACTGCAGTGTGTCTAAAATGTAAGCAGGGTATATGAGTATATTATTTAGTACAGATTTGGTGGTTGATTTTTGGGATAAAGATGAAAAAGTTTGCATCTTAGCAGTCTCTGTTGTTTTTAAACCTGTTTCTCTCTGTTTGTGTTGCACCAGCTCGCTCCATGAGTCAGATTTAAACGCTGGGTGTTGCCATGTTAAGTGCTCTATCTGTGTATCTGCATTGGCACCTCTGCTGTACTGGGCTGCCAGACTAAACACAGCAGCAGCACCTCTAAAACCAGCTCATACTGGTCAGATAATCTTGGTGTACCAGCTCTTTCAGCTGTGTCAGGGATGAGACGGGGAAGATAACTCTGATTTCTGGGCTTTTCATCTTCTCATTTGCGTCACATAACTTCAGATTTTCTTCTTCTGACCTTGATAACTTTCATCTGTTTTTCCTTCCTCGTTCCTGATTTTCTAGATGAGATCAGGCGAAAGGACACACAAGATCTTTGCTTCAGTGTTTCACACTTGTTGAAGGTTGAATGGATACAGTGACTGTCTGAAGTCAGTTTAAGACCCTCCTGCTTCTCTCTCCTTCTTACACACTGGCTTACTGAACTGACCTCATTGTGTAAAACGATATGAGGCACTACGCTGTTAGTCAGCTAAGCGCTTTATTGGCGGAGGATCTCTGAAGTGCTTTTAACCTGTTTATCAGATCCAACGATGAGACCACAATTTTCCAGATCTGCTTTCCTATTTCACTGGTTGAACTACTCTGCCTCTTTTTCTTATTTTCTGGGACGTTTCCTCACCCTGTTTGGACCTCATGTACATACAGGCCTGCTGAACTTCAAATCCCACAGCTGACACATGTGTATGTGGGGTGGGAGGGGGGTTCCTGTGCGTACTTAAAAAGCAGGTCATCCTCTTCATCTACCCACTCAGCCTCCCTGTTTGCACGTAGCATCACTGCATGTGTGAGAGGGGCTCACAGAGGGGAAAGTAAACACACAGACAGATCGGGATCATCTTGATCAGGTTTCTTGTCTGCAGATGTTTCCGTTTTCTTACCAGGGGAAAGCGGTTTGGGACTTCTGTGAGGAGCAGATAATCTCACGGAGGGAGCAAACCTCTGCGGTCAGAGCCCAAAACATAGTTACTTTGGAGCACATGTTAGTAAATTCAATTACAACACATTTAAAAACAACAGACAAGTGATCAAAACACAAGAACATTTTTATGTATTTCTTATGATTTAAACAGCAAGTCCCACTAATTTCAAATCTTAAGGGTGGCCTGACCAAGGCAGTAGCCATACGAGCTTAAAAACCATGAAAATGCAACAAATAAAACATGAAATAAAAGATCTCCAATGTGATATACTATATACAGATACACACAACAAAACACTAGTGGTTTCACCAGAAAAAAACATCAACATCTCCCGATGATGCTTTTAAAATCATTTGTAGATATAATTTCCTCACCCAGGTCATTTCTAAAATAAGTCCTCAATAGAAACACTGTGGGAATCTTTAGTTGGATCAATAAAATCTGATTTATGGCCATCTGCATAGATGTACTGAGTTTGATTGTATTAAATATTGAAACAGAAAAAGTTTAGGTTATCTGGTAAATGGCAGTGATATTATAGTGCTTTTAACTTAACTTTAATGGTGCTCTTAACGTAACACTCAACTTGGAGTCCAGTGGATGCATAAGGGGGAACTGTACGGTTCAGCATCTTAGCCAATGATACTTGAACATGAGACTAGAGGAGTCGCGGATCAAACCACTGAACTTCTGATTGGTAGACAAGCCACTCTACCTTCTGAGACAGCTTTATTGAGCCTCAAATTTGAGAAACGCTTGTGCAAAAGCTGATGAAACTGGAAACGTGATGTGTAACAAGAAGCAAAAGCTACTCTAGTGGAATCCACTGACTTTTGCCAGTTTTGTGTTGTAATATAAACACATAGAAGTTCGTGGTCTCTGAGGTTCAGGGAGATCCATTGTTTTTATTTTCTGCCTTCAGAGGATTGCAGCTTTCACTAAAATGTTTATCTGTCAAACTAAAGCTCCCCTCTGCTGAGGAAAAAACGAACTAAACCTCCCCTTTCCCTTTCTCTCGGCTCATGTCCCCTGGAGCAGGGACGGCAATGTCTGAGGCCTCCGTGCCCTCAGAGGTCACTCTCATCTCGGGTGGTTATATAACAGCTCAGAGTCCTTCCCTGGGATCTCGGTTATCATCTCTGCGACTGAAAACAAGGGCTCTCTCAGAGGAGGGGACAACAACCGTGGCACAGGGAGGCTCCCTCCACAGCGGACATTAGATTAGGGTTATGTCATAGATCTGACAAGCCCGGTCTTTGTATGGAGGGCCCCGCCTTGTTGAAGGTTGGGGACAGTTGGGGTGGGATTAACAGCGAACTTATCCAGGGGACTGCGCTGCCCTCCCTGAGTCTGGCTGGAAGCACAGAGGGGATCACATGCTGCAAATGTGACTGTCTAGCTCTCAGAGCAGCGTGTCAGGGCTTTTTATTTAGTACAATTGGAAACTTTTTACTGAAGCCATAAAATACTCTAGAAAGTGTTTACTGAGGTAAATGGGTAACCAGAGCAGTCGCCCTCCTGTCTACGTGTCATCACTGTTTTAGCTGATGCTAGTTTGCAACCAGCGCTCTCCTTTGGAAACATGAGCCGAGAAACAAAGTGTTAACTGTGTTTTTTTTTGTTTGTTTGTTTGTTTGTTTGTTTGTTTTTACTGTGCAAAATCAGACTCACTCAACGCTGAGTTTTTGTTTTGTTTTTTTTTTTGAGGGGGGGTTGTGTGGCGTCTTTAAATGTTGTATTTTGTCTGAAGAGCAGTGACGGATGACACTAACTGGGGTTATCAAGGCAATTTCCACACTAGAAAAGACAAACATAATATATTTAGAGTCTTGTAGGCGGTGCTGCCCTGCTGGGGTGGTATTAAAGATGACTGAGTACTATGAAGAAAAATTTATTATATCATGAATTTTAAATCTCATCTGGTGGTAAAAGACTGCCCTGTGGTTTCAAATATCTGTGCGGTTTGTTAATGCTGTTATGGTGGCTTTTACATTAGTCTGAATGACCACAGCAGTGCCTTGCAGGTGGACGTTGCTCAGGTTTAAGCAAAGGGTTTAACGTTTCTGCTTAATAACCTTGTGTTTTCTCCAGAGCACCCCTAATGTCTGCAGACCTGCTGTGTAACACATGGGAGCAACTGAAATTAATAAAGGAGTGTTTTTGCAGGGTTACTCTCAGTCTGAACTCTCTCTAATGCCACAAAGTGGGTTAATGTTTATACCAAAATATTAAATTGGTAATTATTTTTAATGGGTGCAGTAATTTTTGCCAGCTTTGTGGTTGTTTCGGGACTTACTTGGATAGTTTCAGTTTGAAGATATGTAGCTGCACCCTGCCTGGAGCAAACTGTGCAGAGCTTAGAAAAAAATTGTGAATCACTTCAAGACTTTGCATCGTCTAAGGAGACTGTTAAACATGAGCTTTAAAGTCTAGTTATTGGTGGAATAACTTGGACCCCTTCTCCCCCCCACCACCACCACCATCATCATAAAACTTCTAAACCAGCTTTTGGACTCTCATCTGACTCAAATATCAGCTCGATGTGTCCCTAAATAACATTTTTGCATTTAAAGCCCAAATTGCTGACCCTGATTAAATCACTTATAACCTTTGTAATACTTGATGTCCAAGCATACTGAAGTCCTTTATGTTTTCCCTGCTTGGTTGAACTAGTCTGTTCAGAGATGTATCACAGTGATATAACACATAAACTCGTCATGCATGCACGGACTTCTTAGAAACTGAGCTAGAAACGGCTTGAAAGAGTTCAGGGAAACAGAAAACAGAGTTGTACTTTAGTTATAAACTTTTTTGGGAGTTTAGCATTCTGCATTTATCTTTATATTGAGGGGTAATTACACTGCAACGAGTATATTTTTATAAAAGTAATACAGTAAATCCTTTCAGATTGTTTTGCTGATCGAGTGAAACGTTCCTCCAGTTGTCCTGCCTTCATGTAGATCCCAAAAAGGAATGTGCAGTCAGCCCCAAGAAGCCCGTAATCACCCAATTTTTTCCTCTTATAAATCTTTCCAAATGGTTTTGTATTGAAAACCAACAAAGGCTCGTTCGAATTGGATTTTTGTTTGCTCACTTTTTAAGGCCGTGTGAATATAAAGAAGGCTAAAGATTACTCAAAGTATTTTTTTTAGAAAGTATAGCTATCTGGGAGGTTATCAGCATTCGAGAGTGTCCACTGCGTCGAGTGTGTTGGACTGCTTGTGGAGAATGTGTTTTCACTCTGTAGAGCTACAGAAACCAGATGGTCTCCATCTTGATTTGGCAGACGAACATGCTGCAGGAGTTTGCAGGCTCTATCAGCTCTGATTCTTACGGTTCAAAGTTTACATTTTGGACATTCATGCTGATGCTTTTAATCCATGCTGCTCCTGATATTTCACCACTGCCTGACACCAGTGTGAAAACACAAACACATCAGCCCTTGATGTATTTCTCTGGCCCTGCTGTGACCATGCCTGATAGATAAGCAGCAGGAGATGGAGTGTTTCTGTGTTTCTAAGAAAAACACAGGACTTCTGCAGCGATTTGAGACTCTGAAGAAAGTGTGATCACTTTTTATGACTCCATAGTTGTACCTGGCCGACTTTTCCCTGGATCTTGTTCTTATTAAGAATAAAATTTTGTTTTAAGTTTAATTTACACTTCTGTGTCCAGTCTGTATAGAGCCTATGATATAGCCTGTGCAACAGGCAACACAGTTAGCCAGCATTTTCATTTGAGCTAAGTGCCAGTGTTGCAACTGGTCCACTTCTTATTCAGTTATTCCAGAAGGAGGAAATGACATGTAGTTACATTTCTGCACGGAAATTGTGTTTTAAATTAGATTTAACAAACATCTATAAATCCAACTCAATGTGACTAATGTAATTATTAGCTTTGACTGGATGCTCACAGGCCAGAGCTCTTGGAAGATGTAAAGCAAAGGGACAATTATGAATTATCATAGAAGTACTGTGTGTGTATTCATGGCACTTTGGTGTAGTAACAATATGGACTTCCCTCCGCTCTCTGTCCCTGTGTGATGGACATATGGGACTAACATTAACATGTCCTAATAACAAATAAAAGTCCTAATGTGACCGCTAATACTTTGGATTATGTTCGCACTGATTTACTCACTTGCACTTCAGTGTATCTTGATGGCTCAGTATTGTGTCGCGCTGCCAGCAGTACTTCCAGGATGTAGTTCTTAGGATGTTGAAGTATCATGATCCGTTGGGTGGAGATGGCAGTTTCCGGGCAGTAGTTGTCGCGCGTCACCGACACCACACTACTGCTGACTAATCCAACATATAATGACGAGTACATCAAAGGCATTGTAACCCGCTTTAACTGTATAAATAGTTTATATCAGTAAATAAAATCCAAAGTAGACTTCAGTGATGAATCTGTTCTCTTAGTCACAAACATCTCTGTTAATGTGTGCCGCCGTACTTCTTCTGCACTCCGTGCTTTAATGTTTTATTTCTTCTACACAGTTTATAAAGCTGTATCACGGGGCATTTAGTCATTCTTTGTATCTGTAAAGTTTTGGCTCGAGCGAAAGCAGCTGCAGGGGAGTTCAGTGGAAACACAAGCAGGAAACCATCCAGCAACCTCTGTTTTAAACCACTTTTGGCAAATTCCCACCAAAATGTACCTGCACTGCTTTAATGCACAAGTGTGCAACCATGATGAATATTGGAGCCCTTATTTTGTTAAAAGTCTACAGATGTGTGTCACATGACAGCGAGAAGGGAACGTCCAAAACAAAAAATAAAACATCAGGAAGACATCCAGAGAGGAGCGAGTTTGCGAGGGGAGTTGAGAAATACGACTGGGACGTGGCGCTCCTCAACATCTGTTTCCTGTTTTCCTCTCACTTTTCCAGCGGTTAGCGCTTTGCTGGGATGTGAGGGGAGGCGCGTGGGGTGTGGCGGGGGGGGGGGGGGTTTTGGACGTTGGTGGTCTGGTATCTGACCAGGTAATCAACGTGAACTTCCTCCATACAAGGGCTTTCCTGTTGTGAAACTGATTGTTAGGGATTGCAACTGTAGAGCTGACCTTTTTCATTATCACACATGTGTGAGAGCAGAGCTTCACAAAAGTTGACTGCAACTAACAAGAGACGAGAAAGTCGACTTTATCAATAGTCAGACTGATTCCAGTGTTGGGTTAAGGCCCTGAAGAGGCTCGTTGATTTGATTTCCCTTGTGGGTTTAAGATTCCAGAGCCCAGACTGTGGTGTTTAGCCGCATATAAACCCGCTGATGATTGCATCCAAATTACAGCCAAATTATTATGACATTAAAGTGTAAGACGTATCAGTTTGGTTTGCTTTTTTACTCCTAAACTGACAAATAGTGAAAGGAAAAATAGCCGTCAGTTTCACAGAATAACTCTTCTCTGTCTTATAATTGTTTTAAGCTTCAGGTTTAGGATGTTAGTTGGACATTACAAAAAGAAGGTTGATTTTCCAGGTGGTGTTTGACCTAAACAGTTACAGTTACAGATACAGGTGAATACAGTGGTATGCTGACATTTGCCGTTCTTTTCCTGAAAGAGGCTTACCGTTTAGTCCAGCTCAAGGTTATGTGAATAAAAGTGATACTTTTGGGTGGTGAGGTTTAGGGCTGTTCATATAACGATATATATCGGATGACGATAGAAAACCATCTATCGTTTCATTTTACGCTATCGTTTGTTTCGTGGTGTCGCAAAATAAGCTGTTTAAGGCAATATTTTTTCATCGTTTTGATGGTCACTGTAGTGGCTTTATTAATTTCTTAAAGTTCTCTCTAACCACACTACGGACGGACAAGCGCCTGTTTTTATGCGTTGTGGTTAGCAACAACGACGGTAACAGCATCGCGTGTCCGCTTGTTTATGTTCCACATAAACCTTTCACAATAAAGCTCAAGATCCTGTTGAGACTTTTCAAGAACAGGCTTTTCCCCGCAGCACGCCGTGTAATAAATACTCACAAAGAAAACGGCGGCCGTTACAACTTATGTCTAAAAATGTATCGTTTCATGCATCTGTTAAAACACTCGACTCCAGCTACATGACGCACAGCTGGAAACACTTCACGTAAGTCGAGCTGCCCGAGACTCACTCTGTTACATTTTTGTGATTTATATCGTTATCGGGACGATAGATGTCTTATATCGGGATATGAGATTTTGGTCATATCGCACAGCCCTAGTGAGGTTTGCCTAGAAGAATGAAGAGGTACTTGCACTGTCTTCATCCTACACTGGTGCTAGTCTTCTGAGTTCTCTGTTGTACTTTGATTTGCTTCCATCTGCAAGGGGCGGATGGGGTCATGGTGAAAACTGTAGCCGGCAGGAACAGGAGTTTGCCCTCGCAAGATAGCAAGACCATCCGCTAATCCTGCTTCCATGTCTCCCACCATTTTTGCCTCGTTTCCATTAAATAGATTGGTTTAAATCTTAATTATAGAAATACACGATATTATGGTTCTATAGTTAATTTGTATTTGTGTTAAATGTTTTCAGTATTGTGCAAAATGAGTAGGACTGATGTAACAAATTTCCCACGTGTGGGACTAATAAAGGTTATCTTATTTGCTGTAATTGAGCATGTTGTACTTCGCTGTAAACAGGTACAAACTACCTATGAATTTGACATTTGGAATTGATAAACTTCCCATTTAAACATATTATTTTCCAAGAAATACCGAATCATCAAAAGATAAAGGGTCCCACATTTGAGCTGTTTAATTACTACCTTTGAAGTCTACGTTACCATTTGCTCTACTCGTTTCCCCTCATTTCCCTTCACTGTCTGAAACAAGACGTTTTAGATCCTCCCCCTTTAAGGCCGCCCTCCCTGTAAGCTGACTTTCTTCTGATTGGCAGAGGGGAGATGAACATATTTGGGACGTCCCCTCATACAGGGCCAATAGTAGGAAAGAATAGTCTGTTTAGAGTTGTTTTAAGCTTTAGGTTGTGGCTCACAGGGATTATTTGTACATGCGCTGACCTTGTTATGTGAAACTTTGGTCGTGTTTAATTTGAACATAATGACAGATAATAAAGAAAAATAGAAAAATGAGCCGCTGGACTAACACTGACACATTTACACTGATGATGATCAGTAGGTGTATTCAAAAAAAAAAAAAAAATACACAATAAAAAAGTTAAAGCAGCTGGAGGAAGTAACTGTTGTGCTTAAAAGGGTGATGGCGTCAGCGAGGATCGACCCTGTGGCTTTCTGACTCCTCGCCCGTTCCTGTCCCCGTCCGTGGACTCTGCAGGATCCGTCTGCTTCCTCAGCACTCTGCCGTCTGGCTGTTTATCTGAGCGCTCAATACGACCCGACCGGGGTCCTGCCTGAATGTTTGTGTTTCTTGTGCGGCCGCGGGCCCCCGGAGCCACGCAGCCGGGATGAGCGATAAGGATCCCGCTCTGCCGACATGTTGAGTCATCACATGTGAGGTCCGGTGGAGGGGCAACTCAAATCAGAGGCCACAAGTTTATATCTCAGTCTTGCAGGCTGAGTTTAGTGTGTAATCACAACTTTAATGATTGTTAGTGGAGAGATTTTCTTTGCTCTAGGGGTCATTTAGGCTGTTTTCCCACATTACAAGAGAGCTGAACTTCTGCAGAGCAGGAACATGAACTCCGTCCAGTAATCTAGCCATGTCAGAGTTTTAATAATGTTTTTTGGCAGCTCAGAGAAGGTCGGAACAAAACTGATTCCAGTTCCTGTAACTTTAGCTCACCGTGATGGATTTATTTTTCATCATGTAAGGGTTTCCGAACAGCAGTAGCAGACGTGATTCGTAGATGCTGGTGCTTGAACCCCTGAGACACCACAAAACTGTTTGTCAGAGATGAAGCAGACTGTAAATAGTCAAAATTTAAGGAAACTGTCCAAGACAACTTTCTGTGTCAACATTTTAAAAGAAGTTGACATTTTAGAAAATGCTTTCACCTGAATAGAGCTGTCTTAGCCCACCACAGATAACAAAAATAACACCTAATAAATGATAAATAGTTCCTAATAAAGACAACAGAACAGGGGGTGCTGCTGAAAAGGGTTAAAACTGTGCATCGTAGCCTAGTTTCCGCTGATGTCCACCACTAATGAGCCAGTCCTCATAGACTTCCACCAGCACAACAGTACAAGCTGTGGTTTATTTTTTTCTTTATAAGTTGCACGTTTTAAATCTGTTTCCTGTAGTTCATTTGTAAACTGAAAAATTAAGTAATTTTTCATGTCGAGGCGTTCCTGTCTCACCCTTTTTTCTCATGCTGTGTTTCCAGTTTTTGTCTCCACTGTATCTCCTCAAAAATACTCTGAAGAGTTACTTCATATCCTTTATTTGCTCTTCTTAGTTTTAACCTTGTTTCCTATGTCCTCTTCCTGTCCTCCTGTGCTTTTGTCACTCAGTTTGCAGATCTTATGCTTTACTAATACTTCCCAGTCTAGCCAGGATGTTACCGTTTTATTTAATCTGTTGGTCTTCTTTGGTTTTGGTTTCATTATTTGACTTCAAACCTGTTCTCCTGTACATAAACCTAACTGTGTTTTCAGTTTGATCGATGGTAAATTAAATGTGGATAGTGATGCTTGTTGTAGAAGTTTGACTGCTTGTTTTCAGCTGCTGGAAAATATGCTTGGATCAGAGCAGATTTCTTTTATAAATACTCGTGATTTGGTTCAAACGTACCGGATGATGAAAGGGTTGCCTGCAGGACAAGTGCTTGGAAGAGGACAGGCACAGTCACGGCCTCCGTTTAGTTTTTTCTTCACAGGCGGTTTCATGTCCTCTGTTTATGTGAGCTCTGTCCGGCTGTGGTGAGAGCAGCATCTGTCTGCTGTCTCTGCAGCCTGTTTTTACTGAGCTGCAATCGCAGCACAGTGCAGAAATGCTGCTCCCATGAAGTCTTTCATTTTTGGGGGGTAAACCAAGTGTTTTTGAAGCCTCTAAAACAGTTTATATAAGATTTATTTTAGTAAGTGAAAATGTTTAATCTGTGTCCTTTGTGATGTGTGATAGTGCACATACTTGGTAAGAAAATAGCAAAACTCTGAATGTATTCTTTACAACATTCTGATGTCTTTCAGAAAAATAAGTCCTTTTTTTGGCTCATGGTTAAACTTTAAGGTTTTGTTAAATCCTACTTACAAACAAATGGGATCAAAATATATTGGTGAAGTTTTTCCTTGTTGATGCCACAAATGCAGCTGCAGGACCGTTTACTAACCCACATACTGTCTCACATAACAGATTATGGATTAGGATGAAGACAGCTGATAGCTGTAACATCTGGGGATGCAACGATACCAATTTTTTCAAACCGATACGATACCGATACTTGGATCTGAGTACTTGCCGATACAGAGTACAAAAAACGATACTTCTACCACACACACACACACACACACAAATACAATTAATTGGAAGACAGGTTTTATTATATTCCCTGCGATAAAAAATAAAATCTTAATAAAAATGACCACAAAAAAATTTCAAGTGAAAAATAAGCACTTCTGTTAAATTATTTTAGAGTCTCCACACTGTAATTTTACAAAATATCACTGAACTACTGTCTCGAGCTTTCAGAATAATAAATAAACACTCCTGTTTGGAATAAAATAAACTTTTAAATTATTGCAGAGTGTCCATATTGTAAACAAACAAACAAAATAATTATTATTAAATAAATAATAAAATATAAAAAATTATAAAATAAATAATAAATAAAATAATAATTGCCCCCCCTAGTGGCCAATCTAAAAAACTACAACAGAAATGACAAGCCACCCTCTGATTAATGAAATAAGTTAGTATCGGTTCGTGGTATCGGTTAACTTTTACGAGTATGAGTACACACACATTTTACAGTATCGGCCCCGATACCAGTATCGGTATCGGTGCATCCCTAGTAACATCTTTCAACAGCTTAAATTTCTTTTTGACAGTTTCAGTACCAAACTCTTTCCTTTTGTTCTGTTCTATATAAATTTTCATATAAGGTGAACAACAAAGCAGCAGCTGTTTGTAGGTATTCCAGTATAGCTTTAATAACAACTTGTATTTGTAGGTTTGCAGCAGTTTTGAAATTTACTGCAAGCTGTGATCATGAGGAGTTGAAATGACACAAAAGCTCAGGCGATGGTGCTTTCTCCCTGTCATTGTGTTTGGTGTGTTACTTCTTTGGAGGCTGTTACTGCACTTAGGTAACCGAACATGTTGTCATCAACCACAATGATGTCGTTTTACATCACTTGTCTCTCCACGAGTGACTAAGTGAGTGAGGAGCAGTAGGAGGTGCTCTCTGACTGAAAGTGTGACTAACAGTGTGAATATCATCAGCAGTAGACTGACTCTCTAACTGACCAGAAATGAGATTCGTCCAAATAAACTGAATGAACAACTACAAAGTCAGTTTATTCTGACTTTGAACGACTGTTTTTCTTTTCCACCAACACAATGCTGGACTTTCCACTAGAGAAAGTGGGATGTTGGTGCCAGAAAGCTGCTGGCACAAAATTAACTGCATGCATCACAGGTATTCTGTATATAAGTTGCAGAGCCACACCTTAACAGGAATCTGTATATTTTTCCAGTTTTCTTTTCTCACCATATATTTATTTTATAAGCACAAAGAGTTTTTTAAAGCAAAGTTTGAAGCTGGGATTTTGTTCATACAAAATCCTATATTTGCAGCTGACTCTTTTTCCCAACTTCTTCCAGCTGAGGTGAATCAAACCCCCTGATACAACACTTTGACCTTTTCCTTTTAGGTCAGTGTTGAGTGACAGGGGCAACCTTTGCAGATTTTAATTTCAGGGCTCATGAGCGAGCTGTACGTAGACCTCAGTCTTAATAAATGTCTGGATCAGATCAGAATTGAAACAAGGCGGCTGCTGGATGGGGATTTGGAGTGTTTCCTTTGGTTTTGTTCCAAGGTTGTTTTCATTACAGACAGCCGAGGCACATGTAAAGAGCAGAAGCCAGAGCTGGTGTGAGCAGAGCCAGAAAGCACTCGGTTAAAACCTCTTCTGCAGAATTTGGGGTAATGGAGGAGAAACTCACGGCAGCCTCCTCCTGCATTAAAGGAAAAGTATGAGAGTGAAAACAGGGAACAGAAGAGAGTCAAAGGCAGCAGGTGAGATTAGAAACAAACACCTTGTAAAAATGTACCAGGGTGAAACTGAGTGTTGGTGTGAGCTGCTCCTCCGCCGCCTCCTCCAAGCTGCTGGGAAAGCGGTCGGTGGATTTGAGTGCGAGGTTTCCATGGAGCCTGAACAAAGCCATCTGGACTGAGGAATGTGGTTTGGGAACGCTCCACCTTACACACTGACTGACCAAAAGCGTGGGGGTCCTGATAAGAGTGTGTGTGTTCTTGTGTTTTGACTCTTCTTGGAGCCTCACTCGTTTCCAGGGATAGAGAGATTAAAACATTTTACCTTCCTTCACCTCTTTATATGGCCTGTTTGGGAATGGGACTTTGGTGAAGGGTTAAAGTTTTAGGAGGGGGTTGTGCATGTAGTAAGTTACAATAGATTCTCTTGTCATTTGTTTAGAAGTTCAAAACTCAAATTTTGATTTTAATAAAAGCAACAAACTTTCTTTGGATAAACCAGCACATGATGTCTGATTATTTTAGCTCCATAAAGCCGTAAACAACAGGTTTTATATGTCAGTAATACTGCCTCTTCTCTGTAATAGACTTCCAGGCTAATAAATACAATAACAAGGAATAAATAATTTAAATGTAGCCAAAGAACACTGTTTAGGGCAATAAAAAACATAGAAGCAAAAATGTAAACTGTTTAGTACTTTTAATTCTTAAATTCTCATTTTGGCTCCCTTTAAACAGAAAACACATATTACATGCTTTTATATATGCAAGTGTGATCTGTTCATTCCCCTGTAGTAGGATGAGTTGCTGTTAAAAGACAAGAGCTCTGAATAATATGACTAAAATGTACTCAGAGAATAGTATTTAATTCATTGTAAACGTGTAAAAGCAAACGTGTAACTGGCTCAGCTGTAGAAGGAAAAACAAGATGATAGTGGTAAAAATCACACAACACATTGTGGAGAGCTATGAATAAAGATGAAGGGGGGATGGGAGTGTGAGGAGCAGCTGCTGCTAACTATAGACACTGTGCGTGTCGTTTGAGACAGCTCGACCTCCTCATGTACACTGAAGTGGCTGAAATTAAAAAAGATTTTTAACTCAACTGATCTGACTGTCTGACTGGTCCAGAGCAATGTTTTTAGGCCAGTTTTCCATAAATCTGTGTAGTAGTGTTTCCTTAAAGAGTGCAAGCAAATTCATTATGCATATTCATGGGCTACATATGATGAATCCTTTTGATTTTAATTTAACATGTAAATGACCCCAGTGTAGAAGTGGAAGACTAAAGGGGGCATGTTTGTTCTCCCCTATGAAGTAATTTATGTTTGATGCAAAAACATCTGCTAAGCATGGACTATAAAAGATGGACGTAGCTTCTGGTCTGAAAAGTGAATCCCCTGCACAAATGCTTTAAAGCTGCACTTCTCTTAATGGCCACCAGGGGCTGATACCCATTGTTGGTAAAAGACCAGTCATGTACAGGTCTGTGGGAATAACGGCCCTCATATGAGACCTTAGTAAATACCTGATGAGTTTATGTGGTCAGTCACTCGTTTGAAATGATGGTGAAGTATATTTTTTTAAAACAGGATTATTCGGGCTAATGATTTGTGATTAACAAGTTTTTAGCCAATGAGCATTCGGTTTTGCAGTTGGATCTATCCCTTGCTTCTTGTATCTGGCTGAATAAAGGCAAGATGGCGAGAAAGCTCATCTTGACAGTTTTAAACTTGACTTCACAAACCAGCAGAGCACATGAGAGTAGCTGCGCTTTGGATAAACTCAGAAAAGTAATCACCATTTTTCTGGAGTTAATTATGCCTAATGGAAATGTTGCAAAAAACCTAATTGACGACAACAAAGACATCCATTTGTTCGTCCATCAATCCATCCACCTGTCCAGCCATCTGTCTATGCATCACCATCCATTATCTTCCATTATCTTATCTGAGGTCGGGTTGCGGTGGTAGCAGGCTAAGCAGATTATTCCAGACATCCTTCTTCGCGCTCAGCCTTTCCAGTTCCTCCAAGGGGATTCTAAGGTGTTCCCATGGTAATAGACCCAGCAGGTTCTGGGTCTTCCCCAGGGTCTCTTCCAGTTGGATGTGCCTGGTCTCCTAACCAGATCATCAGACTTCCTCAACTAGCTCCTTTCGTTTCGTAGAAGCAGCAGCTCTACTCTAAAGATCCCTCTGGATATCTGAGCTCCTCATCCTACCGCTAATGCTGAGCCCAGCCACCCAGCAAAGGAAGCAAAGCTGCTTGTGTTCACAGACTTAATTCAGAAGTTGAATCAATGAGCTGAGTGCGTAGGGATCATCTACAAAGTGTAACAGGAAAAACTAAGATACTTCAAACACATCACTGGTCTTCTGTTGGTTTTGCTACCTTAGTGTTGGAATAAAGACTTTTGTACTGTTTCATGAATATCCTGCAGCTTAATTCATTTTTTTTTTTTTTTTTTTTTTGTATTGGTTTTCTGTGTTGAGCAGTCACTGGGAGTTGTTTGAGTGTAAATGTTCCTCTTTACAGTTCGAGGGTGCTGTGTGGGATTGGTGAAGAAACACTTGGTGTATTGTCACACTGACTTTTAAATCCAAAGGAGCTGTAATAGAAATTGAGCTCATTAGTGCTGATCACGAAGCCCGCCGTGTCTGTGATTTATATGTGGTGGGATTAAAGAGGCGTCACGCAGTTTAAGTGACTCCAGAAACATTTGGCTGTCCATTTAATCTATTCCTTCTCAGCATGCTGTTACACAGACTTTCCAAAATGAGCTGTTTGCCATTTAGGAGAAAAACATGACTCTTTTTTTTTCATCTCATTTCACTCCTGATTGACAGAACATTTACACAAATTATGGGGCTTTTCAGCAGGATGGTATTTAACAGAAATGTTTGTCTGACAAGATGATGGTGATTCACTGTAAAGTGTAGATTCTCATAACTTCACAATAATAAATACTAACCTGTACGTAGTGTTTTCGTCCCCCCATAATGAGCATGCCCTGTAGTGTTTTAGAGCTTTAAGAACAACTTGAAACATCCTGACTTTGGCTTTTTTTTGGATGTCTCTCTTTTAGCACCAAACATTTATATTTAGGTGCAAATAACACACTGCTACTCGCAATGGAAAACTGCTTGCACATCTCCGTAAATTTTAACTCAAATACCAAAAAAAAAAGACGTTTATCAACAAAAAAGACAATTTCTTACCTCATTTTTGGTGGAGGTAAGAAAAGACAACCTGTGAAAACACCTAAAAGTTTTACAAGTTTAGACACGTTCAACCTAAAGGAAACTGCTTGCTTTAAGCAGAGCCATTCTACTTCCTACTGATCCCATTGTACAGCAGTTGGCTGAATTGAAGCCTAGCTAAAATACATATTTGATTGCATGCAAAATGTGGAAGTAAACAAAACATTTCTTACAGACTGGCCAATTTAGCCATATAAGCTAGCTTTCTGCTAATTAATGCTGGTTGGTCTAAGGTTTTACAGGGTGTTCTTCCTTGACGGTACCCATTTACAAGCAATAACTTGAAGTCAGAAGCTCCACAGCAGAAACTTCCATGTGTGCTTAGGAAACATCTGGATTTAGTAGTTTATCACGAGGTGTTAAATTAAAATGACAGATGATATAAAGTGTCTTATCGTACTGTGATCTTCCCAATATTAACAGAAAGATGTTTCACTACAATTGAAACCCACAGAGAGAGAACAAAGAAATGTTCATGTTGTCAAACCCTTGGTTAAATGATCAAAATTATAATTTTTTAACCCATGAAATGTAATCCGACAATGTTCCTGCTCACTCTGCAGAATGTGTGTCCTTTCTAAAAACTCCCAGTCCACAGAGTGTATGTTCAGTTATATTAAAAGTTCTTTATTGTAACTTATGGTGTGTTTACATTAATAAACATTAACTCTTCAAACGTTTGGCACTATTTCAAAAAAGGCGTATTATGTGAAATCAGTCGTCTGTGTCAGGATGCTTCATTGACTCACGTTTCAGGGTGTTTGCTTTAATAACGGTAGATGACTAGTGACTGTCAAAGCTGGACTGGAGATTTTGTTTGCTCAGTACATGTATAGAATTGTTATAAATGACACACAAAAGATGACGAGAGCAAACCTGTGGAAGAATCTGTAACAGCCCCCAAAAAGAAATCCAAAGCAAACCTTTTTTATTTGGGGGAAACTTTTTAAGCATTAAAAAAATAAATAAATAAAAGATTTACTGGCGATTCTGTAGATGTGTTGTTGGTGTCCTCAAGGCCACTGAAACTGAAGCTAAATTGGTAATCAAAATAAAAAGAACTTCCCAGAGAGGGATGCAAGTGGTGAGACTTGCTTATAGAAAGATTTTGGCTTTATTCCTCAGTGGTTCTTGTGCTGGCATCACAATAACTGGGAATGATGGCCATGTCATTCCTGAAAATAGAACCATTTCTGGGAATTTTCCTATTCTAGAAGGTCAAACATTACGGAACATGCTCATTATGGGGAGAGATTGCTTTGACATTTGGGAATGCGGGTGCACAATGGTTAGCTTTCAGTCATTTTTTAAAATAACCAACTAATTGATACAACTTTGACAGTCAGTAACTCTAAATTTGAATAAGAGTTTTAACTAAAACTTTTATTCTTTGCTTTAGACTTCGCTTATGACTACATTTCAGTGGCGCTGGCACTGGAGGTGGTTAGCTCAGTAGCCACTAACCAGGTAGTCCCAGTGCTTCCTGACTTCCTGGTGACTAGCCTGACCCCAGATAAGCTTGTCCTGAGGTCAAATGTACTTTACCTTCTCTGTCTTGGACTCCACCTCCTAACCAGAACCTTCAGTAAGTGTTAAACTGGTTTTTGTGCTGTTCCACTGAGTAGACTGAGACTCTAGAGAAGAATAACGAGTGCCAGCGTCAGTCTAAGCCCACAGAGTTTGAGTTCGCTTTGAGAATCAGCTGATTTGTTTGTCATAAAGAATCTTGCAGCTAAAATGTTTGCAGATGCAAGCATCATCCAAGCTGCCAATGCCACAAAAAAGTCTGACTCTGTGGGAAACACTTAAATTGGATAGATTTCCACAAACATTTCCACATGCTTAAAAGATCCTGCTGCAATGTCCAAATACCAGGAAGGCTAATGACATTACCATTAGCTACAGCTGCTCTTTGTGTGTGGTGGTATTTGGAGAATTGTGGTATGCTAAAATGCGCTTATGTTTTATATTTATTTAAAATAAATAAAACATAAGCTCTAAAATGAAAACAAAAAAGATCTTGATGTCACACCGGACTGCAGAAAATCCAATTTTGATGGGAATTTCATCTGACCAACACGTTACACATCAAATGCTTTATTTGATTACGAGCTCCAAAGATCTGGATGCACATTTTCCCGTCAGCTGCTGTTGTGGCGTCGCTAGGACACTTCTCAGGAATTTGTTTTCAGGAACAAACAGATCACTGAGCCGGTCTGTTTTTACACCTATTGTTCTGTTCCCACACGTTAACCAGGATGCACGGGTACTTAAAGGTTTTTCACAAGCCAGTCTGGGTTTTCACAGAAGTCTCGTCACCATTGTAAACCACTTCCTTGATGGGTTTCTTGTCAGTCAGACAGGTGGGAAAATCAACATTATAGGTCGACGATGTGGGGTTTGTGTGAGAGGCCGAGACAATCGTAAACGTTTTTGAAATGAAAAATTGTAATCGGTGTCAGAAGCCCTGGGAGCCGACTCTGCCCTGCAGTTAGTTTTGGAAAAACTGGATCATGACATGCTTTCTCAGCACAGCTCTGATGAATCTGATCCTCAGTGGACACACTGGTCATGAGGCTGTGAGACGGGTATGACAGGACTGGAAAAAATGTGACGTTCTGAAGGCAGAGAATATAGCAATGTTTGTTTTGACCTTAAATTGAGATTGGGGAAAATATTCTGCTTTTAATTTAGGTCTGTGTATAAATACAGACTTTATGTTTGTGCAATCTGGCATCGTTTTCAAGTGAGGATGAAGAAGAAATGCAAAGGCACTGCAAAATGTAATGAAGCCTGTTTTTTCTGTCTTACAGAGAGGAGGTTCACAATCACTGTGTGCGCTGGAGGAAGAGGTTTACCTTTGTGTCCAAAATGAGCGCCAACCCCCACACTGGAGTTCTGGACCCGTCTGTCTGCAGGGTGTCAGTCAGGAAGGTACGCCTGTCAAAGTGGCCTCGTCAGCTCTGGGGACAAACTCTGGGTTTCTAAGCTGCTCGAAAAGATGAAGGGAGCACTCGATCGCAGCAAAACACAAAGTCAGTTAAACTTCAGGGAGATCAGCCTGTCCAGTTAGAAAGCATAATTCAATTCAAAATTTATTTGTATAGCACATTTAAAAACAACAGAGTTGACCAAAGTGCTTCACTATCTGTTAAAAACAAGAGAAAACAATAGAGAAACAAATATAGATAAATTAGAAGACGGTGAATTAACAATAAAAACATAAAACAGGCCTGATGGTGCTCATACTGAACTCCAATTAAAAGGCAAAGTAAAAAATTGAAGTACGAATCTCCTCTGGCAGATTATTCCAGAGCCTGGGTGCTGCTACTGCGAAGGCCCGATCTCCTCTATGCTTCAATCGAGACCTTGGTTGTGCTAAGAGCATCTGGCGAGATGATCTCACTGCTCTTTTGGGGTCATACATGTGGAGGAGTTTGTTTAAAATAAACTAGGCGCCATATTATTAAAACTTTAAAAGTAAAAGAATCTTAAACTCAATACGATATTTTACAGGGAGCCAGTGTAAATTTGCTAAAACTGGAGTGATGTGTTCATACATTTTAACACCTGTTAAAAGACGTGCAGCGGCATTTTGGACGAACTGCAAGCAACGAAGAGATGAGTGTTGAAGAGCTAAATAGAGAGAATTGCAGTATTCCAGTCTAGAGGTGATGAAGGCATGAATAAGTGTTTCTAGGTCTCTTGGAGGAAGATAAGGCTTAGCTTTGGCAATTTCACGTAACTGATAAAAACTTGTTTTCACAACTGTAAACTATTATGAATCCATTTCAGCTGGTTTGGTGCAGAGGATGTAGACAACAGGTTTGCTAGAGAAGCAGCAACAGGGCAACTCCTTAAAAGCAACCCCTCTAATCCCTCCTGGCTGATTTAATTATTTATTTATTTATTTAAATTAAAACTACAGCCTGAGATGGTACCTGCACAGATAGGGCCAGTTGGTGATGTACCAGTGCAAACTGGGTTTTGGTATTAAAAACAGTAATTTTGGTATTTACACCGTACTGATAAAATTGTTTATAAGATTTATGTAGAGATTTTTTGCAACTGACCATTTTGCATGTGTATATCTGGGAGTTTCAAGTGTAGGGAGGAAAATGTTGAAATCAAGCATGGAAATTTATTTTCTAACATTTGCAACATGCAATTTACTGCTAATTGTGCTGATATTTAACACAGATTTAAAAAAAAAAAAAAACTGGTTTTATTTTTTGTGCTTGATATTCAAATGAACTGAGTGTGCCTGTGTTTAGAAAAAAGCGCAAATTTTTGTATTTTATTTAATAAATAAAATAAACAATAAAAGGTGAATCAAATAGACCATTACGGCAAGGCTGGGATGGTCAATTTGGTAAAGTAAATCCGTTGGGCATCTTTCCTCGTCTTTAGACAATAATTCTGATGGCAAAAAGTACATTCATATATGTCATGGCATTTATGTCTGAAGTTTTGGTTCCTACCAAAGAGGTTTTGCTGTTCCAATGGAAAACCCCTGAACAAAAAACAAAAAAATTCACTAGGACTGATGAAAATCTCTGTAATTCCTTTTAAAAATTGTTTAAGTAGGCTTTAATATACAAGAGCTTATCATTTTTCTTCTTTCTGCTAAGAAAATGATGGAAAATGATACCAAAAGGCATCAGACCATAGTCTTGTAAATAGGGACCTTTTCTGACGAAGTCTTTTAAACATCAAACCTTAAGTGTTTTCAGTGTAGCTGGTGTAGCCACCGCCACAGAAATGCAGGCTTGATGCTAATTCTCCCATGTGAATGCCACCTCAGCGGCTCACACAGGAGCCATGTGTGTGCCCTCAGCCTTTAATTTCATCCATCTTTTAGGAGCCCTGTAATCAGAAGGATGCTGTAATATGAAGCAAGTTGAATCATTCAGTTCATTATAGTCTTCCTGTTTTCCCTGCAGGAACTCAAAGGAGGAAAGGCGTACACTAAGGTAAGAGCTCCTCACCTCTCACATTCATAAACGCATACAGTTACAGATGAGCTGTTTCGTGTAAATATTAGCATTCCCTCAGCCGGACATGAAAATGAATCATATTCCCATCACATTTGCCCAGAATCTGCAGAAACATCCTGTTAGTGCCTCTCTATCCTTAACTGTAAAAGCTCCGAACAAATGAGTAGCGTCTCGTAAATGTAACTCCAAGGTCAAACCTCCTCGTGCACATAAACTTTTGTCGATCCCTGGACGTTGCTGCCCGACAGGAACCGTTTCCTCTGCATTCGCCTCGTTCTTGATTTAGATTTCCTTCAGTTAAATATACCTCGCTTCCCTCCTTAGAAGACGGCTTCCTTAAACACACACCTAAGAAAACAGGACCTACCCCAAAGAATCTGGGAACGCTTTTCTTGAGAGGGCTATAAAAATAAAATAAAAATAACATCGTTTCCACCTGGCAAAAAGCTCTGTGGTTTGATTTTGAGATAAAGGTCATGCAGACCCTTTCTTATCAGTGTGATCAGTGGCTGTCTTTAAATCCCTGATTGACCTCTACAACCAGTTTACCAGCATTAAAACATTTACTGATAAGAAGTGGAGGAAGAGATCTTTTATCAAGTGGTTTAGGGTGAAAAAAGCAGGATTATTGAAGGAGTATTAAAAGGGATTAAAGGATCTGCCTTATGGCTTGTAAACAGGGCTGCTGCACATAAGAAAAATAAGATCCTGACATGTAAATGTTAAATTGTGTGGTTTGATAGCTGGTGGAAGCAAATCATAGCCAATAAAGGTTATTTTATAAATCAGTTTATAAAGATTTTATGGTTTTAATCTTACTGGCTCAATGTTGTGCTCATGTGATTGTAGTCGTGTCAGAAACCTGTGAATGTTTGCAAATTGGATGAGAGCTAGGCTGCTTAAAGAGTTTACCATAAAGCTGTGAATGAAGGTGGTTTGTAGTCTAAGGTGCTTTGAGTGGTCAGTAAGATTGGAAAAACACTATAAATGTCAGTCCATGTCTTGTTCAGCTCATTTCCAGGTCCTTATTTCCATTCTTGCACTCTACTACAGTAGCTTTGCATGATTTCAAGTTCAAAATAATCCTTATCGCATACAAGATTAAACAGACCTATTAAATCCTCTCACTTTCATGCAACTTTCTTCTGATGAACTGCCCTGCACATGCAAAAGGAATAACGTGCAGGTGGATGGGGCTTCTGTGCTCTTAAGATGACCATATTAGGGATATCCCCTCTCCATGATATCATAAGGCCAAGAGTAGAAAAACACATCATAAACGAAGCTCTTAAGCAGCGTTTGACTCACAAGGACCTCAAAAATTGGTCATATTTAATGAGAATTAACCACTGAACATTAAATATATAAAAGAAAAACTCATCTGTCGAGTAGCATAAACAGAGAAAGTGTCACACCTATTTACTAATGTTTATGACCATGCAACAAGTGGATTGCTTTTAACCTAAATGTTTAATGTTTATCTGTTGTAAATCTGACATCCTAAAAGGAGTAAGACATGTGAAACAGTTGGGCTTTGAAGTGGTTTGACAGATAATTATAAAGGAAAGAAATGGATGTTTAAAGTCTGCAGAGGACATTTAAAAGGAAGACTGTATTTGTTTTTACAACAGAGAACCAGTGAAAGTGAAGAATAATCAAACTAAAACTGATAAGATAAACTGATGTTATGAAACTATGTAACAATTTAAAAAAAAAAGATACTTAAAACAACTTTCCAAATGCAGGTTTCACTCTCAGTCTGGGTTGATGTCTGTAAAGACTGACTTGTGGTTTTTGCACCCTGTCATCTGCTTCACACTTCAAAAGCTTGTGACGATAACGCCGTAAAATTACTTGGCTTGCTAAATGATGGGTGTCTCAGAAATCTGCTTTACCTCGAACGTGTGCCAAAAATAAAGACCGGAGAAGGCCTCTATTAGAGCAGCTTGAATTAACTTTGTTCAAACGTCTCTTCACGCCCAGCTGGGCTTCACAGACCTCAACATGGCGGAGTTCGCAGGTTCGGGCTCCACCGTGCGCTGCTGTCTGCTGGAGGGATATGACACGAAGAACACACGGCAGGACAACTCCATACTGAAGGCAAGGAGATGAGCACTGAAATAGGAATTATGGATGTTTATTAAGAAGTGAGCAGACTGGACAGACAGAGAATGAGGAGGAAGTTGTCCCCTCTTTTATTTAAAGCTGAGTTGTGATGAGATCTGCCACCTTCCAGGACCAGTGTCATGTCTTTTTCACCTTCATTGTGTTTGTTTTATGATGATAGTGTGGTGCTGAAATACTCAAAAAACTGATGTATTAAAAGGAGACTAGCTGGTACCTGGTTGGACATCCTTAACAGCATAAATTCAACAATGTGCTGGAAAAATTCCCCAAAGCTTTTGGTCCATGTTGACATGTCAGCATCACACAGCTGCTGCAGATTTGTCGGCTGCACATTCAAGATGTAAATCCTCTATTATAACACATAAAGGTGTTTTATTGAGATCTGAAGGCCATTTGGGTTCAGTGAACTCACTGGCGTGTTCAAGAAACCAATTTGAGGCGATCATGCAGTGGTCATAACGATCAGCAAAAATACTCAGGGAGGTTAAAATGATGCCCAGTTGGTACTAAGGGTCCTAAAGTGTACCAAGAAAATATCCCCCACACTATTACACAACTACCAGTAGCCTGAACTGTTAATACGATACAAATAAGATAATTAGTCTGTGAAATTATTAGGTTTTTATGCCGCCTTCTTTTTTTTCTTTCAATAACTGTTTAGTGTCCTTGACAAAAAAATAAATTTAAAAAACCAGGCGTTGTTCTAGGCTTCAAGAAATGTTTCTCTTTTTAATTGATTTTTTTTGTATAAACACAGTGGAAATGAGCACAAAGTGACCGTGCTGAGTACGATGAAGCTGAGTCACTTCATTGCCTTTGTGGATGATGGAGGCTGGGAAGTTCAGGAACTCTATGGCGCCACCCAGTGACCATGAACACAAACCACTCTGTGAAGCAAAACAGTCACGAGTCTTTTTGTCATCTCGAGTCTCTGGAAGACTTTGTGTTGCGCAGATGTTTGTGACTCACACGTCACAGATGGGATTAATGGGAACTACTCCAGGCTTTTCCAGTTGATGCTCATTACTTCTTAAGAAAACGACGGTCTTTTCAGTTTAGTCACGTTACATCTCGGCATGAGCGTAAGATGGACATTTTTGGGGGGGTTTCAGCCACTGGGTTAGTCTGACTTCACTTTGAAACTGAAAGGAAACTGAAAACTGAAGTAAAGATAACAATGTGTTCAACAAGTAAAATAAAATAAAATCTGCCAGCTTTAGGTTGCATTACAACAGTGAAATGAAAAGGTTTACATGTGTGCAGTTTGGGAAGCGCCGATTATTATTTTCACACCGCCTTAGTCAACAAGCGTCTGTATCGACAAAACCATTTTAACCATTTTCCTTTGAGTGATGTGTGATGTGTGAATAACTTTATAGCAGAGGAACTCTTCTCTCCAAAGTCCATACCTCTGAGTCAATGCAGTAAATGATATAAATTTATTATTTTGAAATGGGTGTTGGTGATGAGTCATTCCCTTTTCCTCCCGTGATGAATAGTGGATCGGGTTGTGCTAGATTGTTTACAAGGTGCGAGTGATGGTTTGGTGATTCTGATAACGTTCTCAGGCTGTCAGATTTGAGTTTATTGTCATTGTTTTGAAATATTTCGTTTTTTAACTGATCGTGTTACAAAGGGTAGTTCTGATATTGGGTATTTTTACATTGATTTTTCTCTGTCCAACCATGAGATCTTGTGACTGTCAAACTAAATCCAGTTTAGTCAAAGGAGCTTGCAAAGAAAAGCGTCTGGACTTCTTTAAGTTGCTTGAAGACGTTTCACCTCTCATCCGAGAAGCTTCTTCAGTTCTAAGGTCAAATAATGGGGAGTCCCAGATTTAAACCTGGTGAGAGTATCCCCCCACAGAGGGACAAAAGGACCTCCTGATGATCCTCTAATCGCCTGAGCCAAGGTGTGGAAAATGGTTGTGGGTCCCAATCAGCCAGGGTTTCGTCTTCAAGCAACTTAAAGAAGTCCAGACGCTTTTCTTTGCAAGCTCCTTTGACTTCGATGACCTGGATGACTGAGAACCTTCACAGACATAAATCCAGTTTACTAAAAATGTAATTGATTAGTAAGGTAGTAATGTTGAACGCTGGGTGCCTCTAACCCACCAAGAGATTTCTTACTTCTGTGGGGTTGATAGGGATATTTTAGGGTTTTTATTTTTCCAATAGAAACCTGTTGTCTGTGGGGTAGGTGTGCGGGGTAGTTGGAAGCAATTAAAACAGGTAATTAAGTTGTGGAAGCATCTTCACTTTAACTGTGGATAAAGGGCTGATCTGGAAGTTGTCATATTTAGGTTGTGAGTAAGTATAACTCGAAGTCTTGTAGTTTCAGCTGGGTAATGCCAGAAAAGCTGGTTTTGTCAGGCATGCTTCTTGTTTGGATGTTCAGTATCGTTTCCTTCATGGTTTTGTTTTCTTGACTAACTTAATTTCTTCGGTTAAAGTTTTAACAGTGTCTTGAAGTGCACTATTACAGTGCTGGAATTTTTTGATGTAGTTATGCATGGAGGAATGTAGTTATGAACGCATTTCAGACTTGATAGGAGTTTTTATTTTGTTACGTAGTGCTACAAGTAAGTCCAGTTTTTTATTTATCGATGCAAGAACACTGACTTCGATATCTGTTGTCAGTAGATCGCTGGTGTCGGTGGATGATGTCGTCTTGCCTTTGTGAGGTTTCGGCGTCTCCTGTTGCGTTGTGGATTTATCCATATTATCCATCGTGAACTGGTAGTAATGATTATCAGAAACTTAGATGAAAGTTTTAAAGGTATTGAATCATGAAAAGGTTTGTTTACCCTGAGTGGATGTGTGTGGCCATGATGAATCTGATGAATGAATCCATGATGAATCTTGTGACAAAAGTAGTACTTAAATAAGCTTTACATTGAGGTACAGTATCACAATCAAAGATTATTCTTTAGTTAGGGCTTTAAAGTACTTTTTGTTTGTTTGTCTGAAATCAGTTTCCTGTTTGAGATGTCCTTCAAATGACAGAGTTTAAAAAAATGCTCTTTTAATTTTTTCCCCAAAAGGTGATCATTGGGATGACCCTCCTGTCGGGAGATCCGTGCTTTAAAACGTGAGTAATCCTCAGTGTGAGATTTAAGATGATTAAAACTGATAAATAAATATGTGATTAGCTGTGCATGCAGGGCTCAGGCATCCTCTAGGTTGCTAGGGAAAAATGTGCTGCAGCAAAAACCTTGCGATTGGTTTGATTGGTGCCAGATTTACGTAGTTTTACTGCAGTTTGCATGGAAGATGATGACTTGTCTGCAAACACTCTCCAACTACTTGCTGGGCAGTAGCAGTGACACTATGAAAAGAGTGCCACAAACTGGAAACGGGAACGCTTGCCTCCAAAGTAAAAGCTGCACCTTTGGAAACATGGTGGTTGCCGTGATAAGGCACAACTTTTACTGTGAAGGCGAACATACTCCAGACCACAGACAATAGTTTTTTAAAGTGTTTTTTATTGTGGGGGATTGTAGTTACACTTTGGAAGTCTTCTGATTTCTGTTTATTTTTCTTTATTTAATATTTGTGAAAGTAAAAAACAAACAAACAGACTATACATTTCCAGCTTAATAAACAATATTTTCTACAGTATTGCATAGCAGTAAAACCTTTTGCGCAATCCACTGGTATTTAATATGTTACTGGTATTTAAAGTTCATTTCAACCAGATTCCTTAGTGCTTATAACTTTGTGCCGTTTTGTCCTTTGTGGCCAAAATGACTCAGTTTTTCCTCCCTCAATAAAACAAATCTTATCTGAGCGTGCCAAGCTAAGCAGAACTGCACCTCTGTCCCCATTTAGTCTGTCCCAGGCTGATAAGCTGTGTATCTTTTCTCTTTTCCTTTTTTTTTACCCTGCAGACCTCAAAGCACAGCAAAGTCCATCTCCATCCCAGGACAGGAGCACACCCTGCAGCTGGACTGCAAGGGGGAGGGCACTGCTGAGCCTGGACCGCCGGGAGGGGTTTCCCTGGGCCGAGGCTCCAAACATCGGCCTTCCATCATCAGCTCAGGTACACGACGTGTGCTGCAGCCACGAAGAAACTGAGCATCTGTAGCAGTTTTATATGACCTTTCATCATTTTAACAGGTTTAGTATGACAGAAAAATAAGGAAAAGCACAATATGTCTGAGAGGAAGAGAATGGTAATACAAAGAGCAAATATGTAAATGATCAGTATATTATACTTGGAAGGTGTACTTTACTGTTTATCTTGAGTTTTAGGGAGATATTTGGAAGGATTTGAATTTGATGAGCAGATTTTCTTTGGATTCTGAATCAATAAAATGGTTTTACACCCCCACAGCTGTTTTCCAGGTGCAGTGAAGTTTAAGTCAGAAGAGATTTGAGTTGAATCCACGGACAGATTTCTCTTCATCATAACCATCCACGAATGTTAAAGCCAAACGGCTCCTGAACTCGGTGGCATCTGTCAAACTGTCAGACTGAAGGATAAATCCCACTGAAGTAATGTCTAAAACAAATGAGATTAAGAAAAGTATGAAAGATCAGATAATGTGTTCTTGAAACTGGACTCCGATCTTTTAGATCTCGGCCCAACTTTCCTAAATCTCAGCCAGATGTTTTGCTTGGAGCCAGAAATTCCCAGAGTTAATTTTCTTTGTATGGGAAAACTAGCAGACTGCGTTTAGGATTTTAGGTTTGAATTAAACTAAAAAAAAAGAAACCTGTTTTCGTTTCAGACTTGGAAGGCTGAGTTTGTTAACCTTTTCCATGCAAAGAAAACGTGCAGATCCTCAACCACAAGCCGTAAATATATAGACGGTTAGATTTCTGCTGTGAAAGTGAAAAGACTGCATTATGTCTGCTCTTTACAGACATTTTTACCAATTATTATCACGTATGAGGTGGTAACAGTGGTGCTTTTTTCTTCTTTGTGTACCTTCAGGACTCCTGGAGGAATCTGAGGTGAATCCGTCGGTTCCTGCAGAAGCTTTCCAGTCTGGTCACTCTCGTAACTCCAGCTACGCCAGCCAGCACAGCAAAATCTCAGGTACACAATCTCAGCTCTCACACGGATGTTTCATCCAGCTCTTCTTATGTTTTTAAATTAATTTTATAGGATGTTGAGACCTCTTGCTTTAATTAGTGTTGTTGAGTTTCAGTGTTGGTCAAGTTACTTGAAAAAAGTAATCAGTAACTAATTACAGATTACTTCCCCAAAAAAGTAATCCTGTTACTTTACTGATTACTTATTTTCAAAAGTAATTAATTACTTAGTTACTTAGTTACTTTTTAAAAACACGATTTACAACCTGAATAGGTGATAAAGTGATAGATCTTTCAGCCCAATTCTACTTTTTCTGCATAATCCATCATACAAAATGTAATCAAATGGAAAAGTCTCTTTTTAAAACTTGTTTTATTAGTTTTAATCTTTTAACTTTATGCATCAAGCAAAAATTTAATTATATGCAACATTCTCTGACTGGAAGAAATTTGTTTAACATTTAAACTTATTTTCTGCACATTCCAGCACATAAAATAAAATATTTTTGTGTGTTTACACTCAGTCTTTCAAATAGATGCAAGTAAAACACAGCAGAAAATAAATAAAGTCAAAGACTAGCGGTCCTGTTGCTCTATTTTCACCTGTAAAGCAGGAGTGGGGTAGGCGGAGGTTTACCCTGGTGCAAGTGTGCCGCAGCGGTCAGTGGAAGAATCCGCGAGTTTCTCTGTGAGTTTCCCATTACGTCGTACCTACTCGGTGCTTGCTCGGAAGTTTAGGGGTTTTTTCGCTGTAAAAAGAAGTTTTCTTCCCACGCACAACGGACACTAATGTTTTTGTCACTTTTTATGGAATCAAACTCAAAGTAAGGTCAGTACTTCCACGCTTTAAACGCTGCACGCTCATACTCTCTCCTGCACTCGATATATGATCCATTGTTGATCTGCACACAGCTGTTGTCACGAACGTCACACTTGCTTACGTCACTGTCATGAGACATTCTCGCAAAAAAATCATGGTTTTAGTAACGCAGTAACGCAGCGTTCCTACGGGAAAGTAACGGTAATCTAATTACCATTTTTGCAATAGTAATCCCTTACTTTACTCGTTACCTGGAAATAGTAATCAGATTACAGTAACGCGTTATAAGTAACGCGTTACTGCCCATCTCTGTTGAGTTTGTAAACAATTTGATTTCTTTCAGTTTTGATCAGGAAACTGTGGGAGCCATGAAGTACCACATGACTGTAAATGTAATACACCTGTGATAGTCATTGCCTTAATCTATGAGAAGAGTTTATAATCTGGTATTTAGCATAACGATGACGGGGTGAGCGTGATTTTAACACCGCTGCTGTTTAACATCTGACACTGATGTCCTCACGGCCTTCGGCAGGATACAGCACGGAGCACTCCTGTTCCTCCAGCCTGTCGGACCTCACGCATCGCAGGAATACCTCGACAGGAAGCAGCACCTCCGGGGGCTTGTGCTTCACGGTTGACACCCCCCCAGATGGGGACAAGGACGCTGGACGTCCGGAGAGACCCCCTCGACCCCCACGACCAGTTTTACCCCCAAATAGGCCTCCGAGGTACACAGAGTACGCTTGGTCGTGTGATTGGGAGCCTAGTTCTGTTCAAACTACATAATCTTCATTCTCCACTGTGTTTCAGGAGGAAGCAGGACTCGGTGGAGAGTCACCCCTCCTGGGTGAACGACACTCGCATGGATGCCGACGACATCGTGGAGAAAATCGTCCAAAGCCAGAACTTTGCAGACATCAGCCACACTGAAGGTACAAAAAAGTACCTGAAACGGCTCATAAAGACTTTTTATTATACAATCTCACTTGAAACAGCAAAACTGGCACAAAAATAAAAGGGAAGTTTAAAAAAAAAATTAAGAAAAGATCAAAAACATGCTGCTTGGTACAATAATTTTTCAGAGAATATACAGTTTACTTATTTCTGGAGTGTTTTCAAAAAGTTTACTGGGTGCTGAACGCAGATTCACGCTTTACCGGCAATTTGTAGTCTGTGTAAAGCTGATGTGAATTTGTGGGAAATGATGTCATCACCCGCCGTAGCTGCAGACTATAACTCTTCAGTAAGGCCTCATTTGTTTACAGTGAATCTCTTCACATGAAGGTCTCACAGTTAGTTTGACAGCAGCTTATTGATGCCTAAAAGCAGAAAAAGGCAGCTGCTGCACCATCTTTGGACCGAGCGCCGCTTCAGTTTTCAGACTCTGTGCTCCGTCGCCTTCTCTTCGCTGCCTTCTGGTTTCCGTCAGTTGGCCTTAACTCCGTTTCTGTGTTTCTGGACTTTCAGACAGCAACCTGCGCCTGTTCGTCAGCAGAGACGGAACCACGGCGCTCAGTGGCATCAGGCTTGGAAATGGGTGAGGAGCTCTGCTGTCTTTGTTTTTGGTTTATTTCTCACTTCCCAGAACTTGAGTTTCAGTATTGGAGTGCAGGAGCTGCATGAAGTCTAAACAGTTTCCAAAAATACTGGAAAATCTCAGCAATGTAATAATTTACATACTGTAAATCTCCCTCTGAGGACCCAACTTTGAAATATGAATTTAAAGCCCTGTCCTCCTCTTCCCCTTGTTTCACCATCTCTATGTCACTTTCCCTCTTATGAGAAGCTCAAATAGGCTCCTATGATTTGGTGGCTTCTTCCTTTTTCTAAGAGTTATGGCTGTAATTCATGGAGCACTCAGTCATGACACTAGAACTCATTCAGGTGATAACTTCCAGTTATAGTACACTGTGCTGTTCTGAGCTCAGGTCCCACTAGAGGATGCTCGCCTCCTCATGAAGTCTGATTATGACAGTCTGCTTAGAAACATGCACGAGTCACTCACTGGAGGTCCTTCTGTAGGGCTCTGGCTCCCCCAGCTCCTCGTTGCACAAAGGAGCAGATAGCAGTTCTACTACTGGGTCGATGGCGTTGCCAGCTCTTGTGTAACAGCCCCTCTCCTAGTATCGCCGTAATACTTTTGAAACTGTGCTTTGATGGAGCAAACCTTCTCTGCAGGTCCTGTCTCAAGCTGTGATGAGGTGATAAGCACACTAACAAAAAGCAAAACTATAGAACAATCAGTGAGGAGGGATAAGGAGTAGAGGTGGGAATCACCATACAACTCACAATACGATATTATCACAATACTTAACGCACGATACGATATTATTGCAATTTTTTAGAATATTTTGCGATATTCAGATTCTGTACATAAAGGTAAACTTTATCAATATTCATTTTATCTAATATCAAAGTCTCACACTCAGTCTTTCTCTCATTTCAGTTTTATTGTTGACAAACTGAACGGTTTGTATTACAGTCTAGTCCAACTTAACTGAATCAACCATCTGGTACAATTATAGCTATTCTGAACTATGCAGTTTATGAAAACTATGCAGCCCCTTCAGCAACTGAAGAATTTGAAAGTAAATTAAAACAAAATATAATTTTACATTAAATAAAAAAGCTTTAAACTTAATTAAAATAAAACATGTCTTAAATTAAAATAAGTAAACTGTCATGTTTATTGCTGCCATAAAAAAGTTAAACACATTTGGACAGTGAAGGAATGTCAGGATTCTTGCTCAGAAAAAGGATCAACATGCTCTGAAGTCAGAGCATGTTCCAGTCCACAAAAAAATTGTTTGTAACAAAATATCGATTTCTGCTGTCCCTGTATCGATACATTATTACCAAACAAAATATCACGATACTACATAGTATCGATTTTTTCCCCCACCCCTAATAAGGAGAGAGAAATGGATTCACTGTGGTTTATGCTTCCTGACTATGTAGATTGATTTCCCTGCAGTAGTTTTACTGTGATGATCCAGTGTTCCCTCAATTATTTTTAGGAGGGTTTTTTGCTTTTTTCAACAAAACTGATTATTTTGAAGATAAAAGTTTTTAATAACTCACAAGAACAGAATCAGCATTACTGTTGGACCAGAGAGAGAGGAGGTCAAACATGGATCATAGAAACATAAAATCATACAGTGCAAGTATAAGACGAGGACTAAATTACTGCTAGTGTGAACCAGCACATCCGTTCTCCATTTAGAAGCATATATCATGCATCTGAATGTGAACATGCACAGTTCAGTCCTATCGTCCACTTTAATGTGGAGAAACTGTAAACTGAATTCTGCTTGCTATTGCTAACTCTGATTCTCTGTGTTTGGATCCCTGCAGGGTGCCTGCTGGTGGCTACGAGCCCGTGGTGATCGAGAGCCATTAAACCGAGCAGCAGGAGAGGCGACACGTGGACCAGCACGTGCATCAGCTCCACTTTTTTTTTTCTTTTCCTGGAGCTTCAGCTGGTCTGACGCCGTGAGAGGAAAACCTCATCAGTGTGCACTTTACGTGAAGTTTGTGGCAGCACTCATGCTGCTCCGTTAAGCTGTTTCTGTGACGTTTAAAGGGCGACAAAAATGCACAAAAACGTTTCTCCTGAGCTGCTGCTGTGACACAGTAACAGCAGGTTTTATAGATTAAAAACTTATTTCAAGCATTGAGCTGATTATTAAGCTTTTGTAATAAATATACACTAATCCAACGTGTTTTTAGCTTCAGAGCTGCCAAAATTCCTTTAAAATGCACGTTTAAGACAGCAGTAATCGATTGAACACTAACTGGATGCAGTATGTACTGAAACTTTCATGTACTACATGCATGAAAATACGTACTGCTGCCTTTAAATACCTCTCAGATCGCAGTAAGAAGGGCAGGGAAGGGTGCCTTCATTAAAAAAAGAATTAGAAGTCCTCATCTGAGGCTCAGCAGCCAAGCAGGATAACTCTCTGTGCATAAATGATTAAAAAGTGCCTAATTCTGAAGCATCTGATCTCCCATTGAAGGCACCAAATCAACACTGAATGTGATCCAGATGTTAAAAAAAAACAAAACACTGAGCAGAAACTTTTTGTTTTAGTTTGAAGTCGTCTCCTGTTGATCAGGGAAATCACTACAACCACTCTGTGCCTGTAAAGTTTCTCTTAAATGACCCTAAAGCACGATGAAAACTGTTAAGTCAGAGTGCTGGTGAAGAGAGAACTGTTTGTTTGTTTGTTTGTTTGTGGGGTTACTCACTTCAGCATGCTTAAGTTTCGAGCTGCACTTTTGCTCACTCACATGGACGATCAGTTAGTTAATTCTCTCCTCAGAGAGAATTAACTAGCTCCATGCAGTAAACTGGCGATGGCCTTTTGCTGCGAAAGCCTCTGTCGCCCCCTGGTGGAGGGACAGGGTTTTGCAGGCTGCTTTGTTTAACAGCAGATCAGCAGTTTCTGTGTTGCCAACCAGCGGGCTGGTTTAAGCTTCTTTTAAAGAAAGGTTTCAGCTGCTCTACAAAGTTTTCCACCTCAAGATGGAAAATAGATTTTTATCCTAAAGAAAGAGTCTTAAAATCTTATTTTTCTTTTGTAAAACAATCAAAAAAAAGCTGATAATGCTGTGAATTGCATAAAAGTTGTGCCTTGTATGTTTACTAAACTCATGGCTGAGTTAAAACAGGTCATTTTGCTGAAGAATAAAATATATTTTGCTTTATTAAATGTGTAAAAATATAATGGAAATGCATAGATTTCTCATAGATAACCAGCCTGGAGAAACTCAGTGATAAAGGATCTTATCTTTTCAGTGTTGTGCTCTTTTATATACATTTGAACCAGTTTTCTTTAAGAGAGCTTTCAGTTACTCAAAAGTAAAATAGATTTTTGTTTATCTGATTAACAGGAATGTGAAAAAATATTTTTTTTGTTTGAAGAAGAGCAGGACAGTTAAACTGGCCCTTTTTTTGTCTTTAAATAATTTGTTCGCCCCTTATTGTATTTTAAAGATTAGACTCAACAGTTTTAGATTCAATTATTGATAAGAAATCATTTTTAGTGTTTAGGTTTGGAGTTTGTAAAGGCGTCCTGATGGACTCTGAGAAGCTGTTTAGAGACGCCGTAGCTGCAGAGGTTTAAGAATTTATAGTAAAATGAAACCGAGAAAAACAACAAATTGCTCTCCATATTTACTATTTTAAAAAGTAAGATTTTAAGACTCTTTATCAGTGAACTTGTTATCTTTTTTCCTGTTCTGCTTCACATTATGCTCATTATAGATTTTATTATAGTTTATTAATCACACAGTTAGTTATTCTCACATTTGGGGATGAACCACTTTAGTCAGAGTTTAGGGTCACCAGAGCCTTTTGATTTAGTTTAAAGCCTTTATTTATATGGTTTTGGTTCTGTTTGGAGGTTTGTCATAAGCTATGCACACAACTCGCCTCCCTGTGCTTTTTTTTTCTTTTAGCAAATTCTTATATTATAACGAAACTAGTGTAACCTAAATTTATAGAGATTGAGTTGGAAATGTTCTTCCAAACACACAATAGTTACAATGATTCTTTATTTTTTTGTATATTTCTTTTAAAAGATGACTTCTAAACAATAAAAAGCTAACCCGAGTTTGTCGTTGTGTTTTTCATTATCTTAATACCATATAATATGATATATATAATATAATAAAACAGAGGATGCTTAACAGAAAGATCCGTCCATTTTCTGTTATTAGTATTTTTCACCGAATCTTAGACATTTGTTAATGTCTACCTCACCGAAACTACATGAACCACATCTGTAAAGTTACAGCAGTTCATAGCATCGTTACTAGAATGGTTTAAATGTTTTTATACTGACTCTATAATCTGCTGCAAAGTCTCTTCTGTATTGAAAATGCAGCTACTAGAACACCTGCTCATGCAGAGTCATAAGAGAAATACTGGCAGTCACTTTTTAGCAAAACACGAGCAACTCTACACCTCTGGTCCCATCCGTGGTCTCCTCAAAGCTCAACAGATCACACCATTTGATGTTTTTCTGGTCCAACATTTTCAGAACTTCAGAGCTTTCATTGGTTGATTTGCTTGAAAAAGTGGACAATAAATTAGATGTAATATCAATAACAGCATGTGGATACATTTCCAGGATCATCCCACTATATATGATCCAAATTATGGACTGAAAATACTCCTCCAATATTGGGCCAAATTATTTAAGTGTAATCCTCCAACTCCACCAGCAGAGAGCGCTCTACACAACCGTATCAGCTCTTCGCTCAGCTGGGAAATAATCGCCGCTTGCTTCTGCATTAGACTTCAAATGCATTTGCCAGAGTTATCATATTTTAAAGATCTGAATGTATTGTATTATCATCCTCTCTACTTTTAAGATCAGGCTTCAGTCGTTTCTTTTTAATAAGCGTAAAGTAAAAGTTTGACTTGTAGGTTTAAATTCAATCCCTAAATTTGACCCTTACATGCTCTTTTGGTCAAATTTGACAGCAGCAAAAATAATTTAAATATCATTTTTTCAGCCCGAAATTTAATTAATTTTTATAAAGTGGTCAAAAATGCACAATTAACAAAAACAAACAAACAAAAAAAGTATAATACTGTTATATAGCTGGCACAATTTTCTGTAAATTGGTGGTTTTAGAGAACTTTCAGGAATGATGACACGTGGACACGAGCACATAAGGAACAGAACATACAGGGGTCAAAGGGCACCTTGCGAGATGGTTGCTGAGTTAGACAGAAATAGGGCAGCAGAGTGCTACAGTGGTTCATACGATCAGCTCAAGGATTCTGGTTCCAATCCTGGCAGGAGAGTTTCTGTGTGGATGTTTGAACCATTTCAGAGTACCTGAAGTGGGTTTCCTCCAGTTTCCTCCCACAACCCAGAAACAAGCATGTTAAGTTAACAGGTAACTCGAAACTGGGAGGGAGTCTAAGTGGGCAGTAAAACTAGGAAAGTGCAATATAAAAGCAAATGCATTACATCTACAACTGCAAGCTTAAGTCCCCATATTAAAAAAAATTGAACCTTTGACAAATTAAAATCACTTTAATCTGAGTTAATAGATAACAAAAGGGAGTTGGGGGAAGTCATACGATCATAAATGTGCTTGATCTGCCATTTCAGTGAGAGTGGGAACCCACACATAAACCCACATAAAGTTTCCTGCCACAGACTGGCCGACAATAAGCATGTTTTGTGCTCGAAGTGTGAATTAATATTCATATTTATGATGAAAAACAGGACATGCTCTCATGTGAACATGAACTATTCCTGCGCTCTGAAACATTAATCAGGATTAATTGTTCATTTATTAATTTCAGGCTATGTATACACTAGAAATGCTTCTCTAGACACTCGCAGTCTAGAAAGTTGACCCAAACCATAACCTTTGAGCAGTATGTAAGCGTTATTTTACCCTAATTTTTTGGGTTATTCTTAAGTTTTGTTTCTGTTAGTTTCCACGGGGGGTTTGCTCATTTTGGGAAAGTTTTTTTTAAAATTGTTGTTCAGTTTCAGTTTAGCTGATTAGTTTCAGCACTAGTTTAGTCTTTAACTCAGGGGCGGTGTGTCCGTGTGAGATTTATAGTTGTTAGATTTGGTATTACTACACAAACACAACAGTTCGTGACACGTAGACATCACGGTCTTATTAAACACGTGCCTCCTGATACATGTAAGGTCAACAAATTCCCTTATCATCCCACGGTGGTGGGGATATGGAAAATATTATTATGTGGAAGGGGAGTTACTTCATAATATCTCCCCAGCATCACAGAGCACTCGTGTATGCAGCAGAGGAAGGGCTCAACTGATTGGTGTGTTTCTGTTTTTAATCTCATGATGTCTTTACACAATAAATCACCATTAATGAAGACCAACAAATAGAGTCGTGGTAAAAAGAAAGTACAGCCTCTTTACATTCTAAGGTTTTGTGCATCAGAAGCAGTCGTGTGAAATACTGAGTGCATCATTAATGTTTCTGGAGGAATCAACAAGATAAGAATCAGCCTGGTGCTGCTAATCAAATGAACTTGATTAATTGATCATAAACATGTGTGAACGCCTCTGTAGAAGCAGATGTTTTTGTGGTTTGCATGTTTGGAGCACTCACATGTGTGTTAACACAATGCTGAGGAGCAGCAGCTGTTTCCGTCTGGGAAGGTTACTGAAGTCCTTTCCCAAACCATTTGAAGTCGATCATTCTACAGAAAGGAAAATTATTCACAAGTGGAAAAATATTCAAGACAGCTGCCAGAGCCTAAACTGTGCTCAGATGCAGCTTTGCAAACCTGAGCCGCACTGTTATGTTTAGCTCTTCTAAACACGTTCTTCTAATCCAGGGGTGTGGAAATCCAGGCCTCAAAGGACGATGTCCTGCAGGTTTTAGATGTTTTCTTGATCCAACACAGCTGATTCAAATGGCTAAATGACCTCCTCAGCATGTCTTGAAGTTCTCCAGAGGCCTGGTAATGAACTAATCATTTGATTCAGGTGTGTTGACTCGGGGTGAGATCTAAAACCTGCAGCACACCGGCCCTTGAGGCTTGGAGTGCACGTTAGCATATGCTACTTCCGGTGCGGAAACTCCTGTGGGGAGCTTTGCTTCCGGTGTCCTATTCACGCCCTGTTTACGGTCTGAAACAAGTTAAGCAAATAAATGAATCAAGTGGCGATTTACATTTCTATAGATGTCTCGGGCATTTACCCAATATATCTGTAAATGATGTTCATCGACTTGTCGATATTTTTTCCCTGCGCCTCAGAGCAAAAGAGAAAAGGGATTCAAATGTTATATTTCTCAGCTGTCCATCGTTTATCGCGGGTGTTCTAAAAATAACCAGCGATAGGTGAAATCAAGTAGCCAATTTTATTTTTTGACGGTGCAAAACATTTCGTGGACATCGTGGACATACAGTACTGCACTTCAGAGTCACACTGCTAGCGATCGATACAGCGATTCTGTACTGTACAGGAGAGACGTCATGGAGGAGATCGTCTGCAGCGATCAGGACGCAGGACACAATGTGATGTAAAAATAAATAAGCATGAAAACTTGCACTAAAAAATCTGCGAAACAGCGAGGTGAAAGGTGAACCGCGTTATAGTGAGGGACCGCTGTCATTTTGAAGGTAAGTCACAACATACCCTTTGTAAATACCATTGACTGTAGAAAACATGGACGACGCGACCCCGCCTCCTACCATTGTTTTTTTTTTTTTTGGTTTTTTTTTTTTTTATAATAAACCTTTATTTAAACATCAGTACAATACAAAATGGAATTAAACAGTACCACAATAATGGTGTTGCACTTACAAAAGAATTGTATGGATAAATAAACAAATACAAGAACAGTATTCAGAAACAACAATATAAATATGCTAGGGGGAAAGTAACTGATCAAGCCAAAGAATAAAGTGATTGAAAGATTTGGATTTTTTCACAAACACCAATAGTTTTTATAGCTTTTGGGTTGCCTCCTACCATTGTGCAAAAATGAAGCCAAAATACCCCGCTTGTGGAGGCTGCCATCTTGCAAATTTGGAGCCAAGAGTCTGCGCAGTAGTGACTTGAGGTGGAGCGACTGTGTAACGCTCCCGCCCACACACCCGCTGGACGTGACCGCAAACACGCCCCCTACACTTTTTACGTAGCCCGGCTTCTCGAGTTTTTTTGCTGGTTTACCGCGACTGACGACTCGTTTAATTAAGGTAAATACAACCATGTCACTGTTATAAAAAAAGACACACAGCTTATCATCTTATAGTTCTAAAATCACTCTGTTGTTAATTCGTTAGTTAGCTTAGCCGCTAGCATACGCATTGTGTTGAAGGCTTGTTGCTAGCTAGTTAGCGATGCTACACACCTGCTACTCTTAATAGTCTTAATACTCTTAAAACACTTATGTTTTTTTTATCCATTTTTAGACAGCGATGAGATCAGCTGCACACTCCACAGAGGCCCAGAGTTACTGTTAATATCAAAAATATAATGCTGTCCTTTGAGATTTTAACATAAGACTGTGAGTGTAATGGATCTAAAACTGTTTAAATCTTCAGAGCCCTCTACAGCCTGGTAACATGGAGACTTTAAAAACAACAGCATGAGGTTTCAGTAGTGTAGTCTAATTTGTTCTTTTCATTTAATAATAGAGTCCATATTATATCAACAGCTACATTCACCCTGGAGAGAAACTAGTGAGGGAGACCATCAGGACCAAGCTGGGTTTCCTGTGTCCAGAGGTTTGGAGAAACTTCTTCCCTTTCTTTCATCACAGCTGTCCTGTGCCATAAGTTCTGTTGACCCGCTGTAAGAGGCATCATTTAAGAAACACCAGGAAGACTGAAGCTCAAGGCAGTGATCAAGCAGGACTCATGATCTTCACCAGCAGCTCCCTCACAGGGAAATCTTCAGCACTCCTCCGTTGGCCCGCCCCAGGAGATGGATAAACCCAGCATTTCATCAACACTGTGATGAGACCTTTGGTTTGTGTAATGTAATAAATAATCAGATACTCCCCAGAGGCTCCGGACTTTTACATAAAGATATTATATTCAGTCCTGTAGAAAGTTATATATTTAAAAAATATGTGATCCTCTCTGGTTACTCTGGTATGAATAACTCTGAATCACTTTATGGTAAATAACACTATCTGCAAAAAACTGTGAAAGAATTCCAGATGACAAGTTTGTAGTTCAACATACAAGTGACGACCTTTGACCTTCATCAGGTTTTATTTAATTGTGTTAGACAAAATCTCATATGCTCTTCATGCAGCTGAGTACATCAAGTGTTTAAAATGGAAGCTGTGCAGGTCTGAGATCAGCAGCTTTGTGAAACACCAAACTGAGGTCCTGTTAATGCTGATATATAGTGACACAGTTACATGAGTGATTAATCCTTTTGTTTTTTGTCGTTTTTGTTTAACTTTATCAATAAAACAGCTGCAGCTTTCACTACAGTACGTGTGGTACTTTAACCTTTGTACTGTTTTCATCAGTTCATTTTACAGTTAACATGTGAACATGTTGGATGATCTGTCTGATGTCACTCGATGGGGCTGAGGTCTGAATCTGAGGGCAGCTCCTGTAATCACAAAGACAACAGAACCATCAAACTCAGATATAAATAAATAAATTTTATCCCTCAATATTGAAATAAAGCTGATTCTTCTGTCCTCACACACTCAGGATCTGAAGTTCTTCTCTTACATTTTTTCAGTACAGTATTACAGTACACTACAGTACTTTAATCCATAGTTCCTGATTAATGAGGAGTTACTGAAGTACAAGCTTTTAAAAAAAAATTGTTTCTGTCTTTACAGATGTGGCAAGAGACTGAAAACATGCTGTTGTTTGCACATACTTAATATTCAGCTCTGCACAGGAGCTGAAGCAGGGTGCAGCCTGTTGCTTTTACAGTATAATATAATACTTGTAATAAAAGTACAGTAACAGTAATTGGTGACTGAGCAGCCCGGGGCGTTTCTCTTGATTTCTTCAGTAAATTCATTCACCTGCACAGATTAGCTAAACGAACCCAGACAGCCGAGTGCTCATTTTAGCTAGCTAGGTCTCAGGAGCTAGCTATGGACGGTAGTTACGGATTAGCTTACAAACACGTTTAACTTACCGAAAAAGTGCAGCGGGGCCTCGTGTCCTTCTGTCGGGTAGTCCAGTTTACTGAAGAACACCTCAGGCTGTCAGGCTAAAACACTCGGTCGTGTTTTCGTAGCGTAGATGCTGGTCCTCCTCTCAGAGCCTACGCTCTATCTGCTATTCGCGAACAGAGATTAGCAAGTTTCTCCGTGACTGCAGCTGTCAGTCAAAGCTCTTATGATGACGTTTCACCCCAATTTAACATCACCGCGGTAGGAATTAGAATCAAACTTATGGGAAAGGAGACCCCTTGAACATCAATCAGCGTGATGAGAACTATTGAAAACAAAAGAAAGAATCTTTGGAAAAGAATTATCTAAGGAGAATTAATTTATTTTAGTCTGACCCCAGTCCCATCCGCTAACATGGAGGAGGCGGAGTTTATGACCTATACTGCAGCCAGACACCAGGGGGCGATAGAGACGTTTTGGCTTCATTTTTGGGGACCTGTCGCGTCGTCCATGTTTTCTACAGTCAATGGTAAATACTAATGTATAGAAACCCTTACCAGCAATCATTCATTTTTTGTGTCTTTTTTCACGGTTTGTTAACATGCTGTGTAGGTGTGTACTTGACTAGCTGATCTCGACATAACGGGAAACATCTGGTTTGACTATTCTTCACCTGTAGTTTGAATGCTGAACACTGTTTAAATCATGAGACCAGTCACTATACAGAGATGTGCTTCTGAATGTGGACGGTGTGTCTTCTGCTGCAGTGATGCAGTTCTGCTTGTGTTGAGAGATGTAAACAACTGATCGATCTAAACTCTTTAAACGTCAAAATTGATCATTAGATTTTTTATGACACAACAGTGGTGAGTGTTCCCACCTTCTGCTCTTTGTAACTTAACGCAATCTTTCCGTTTTCGAGTTTTGGACATGATTTTGGAGTATATCTTCGCAGTAGCGATTGACCGCAAAGTAAAGCTACCGGAAATGTACAACCCCACATCCGGTCTCAAACCAGGAAGTTAGCATTTTCTCGTGCACAGGGTCAATTGGACGGTCATGAACGTTAACATTCAGCATGCTCATTGAGGCCTGTAGAGTTTGGGTTTGTTTGTTGCAGTTTCTCTGAACATTGCAGAGTCTGACTTTGCGGCGAATTTGCTGGGACGTCCACTGTTGTGTTAAGAAAGACAGTTTTTCACATGACTTGCACCTTAGCGCCCTCATGTCTAAATAAGATCACTTTAGATTGCAAAAATCCAACATTACGACATCTAAAATGTTAATGCTGTAAATTCAGAGTTGAGCGACAAGCTGGTGACATCACAGCGGCTACATCTTAGGTGGGATTCCCTCATCGCCTTCTGTTTGGCAACACAAGAGTTTTTCAACTTTTGCAAAATATCGAGTCTCGTCCTCGTTTCTTACTGCGATGCACAGTCAGCACTTTCGCCTGCTTTCCTTCATAGCTTTGCAAAAACTTTATTTACAAAAGGCTTTTCCAGTCTCACCCCAGTGCATAAACATGCAGCACCTTTTGATTCTGTAATCTTGAATTGCAGCGCACACATCAAATATGACAGTCAGCAAAACGAGTGCCCGCACTTTATTCTTTTCAGTTCTGCTCAGAAACAGTGTTTTTTCTTTCATTTACTGATACAGAGCAGATGTGTGGTTAACACCTCGAAGCGTCGTAGGCATTAGCTACAGTTTATGAGCTCAAACCTCACAGTTCTGGTCTAAATGGCATTAACAGATAGAGAGTTTCCTGTATCTGGGGAATCAAGAATCCCACGTGTTAACTGCACTATAGAGATGGCAGTAAGTGACAGTTACTGTGAAATAGGATGTGGGACCTTTTATGGTTGCATGTCTACCCAGCCGAAGAGCTTAGTTTGTTTCCAAGTGGAAAGTGAAAAGGCGTAAAGTCTGAGACTCTAAGGTGGAACTTTTTTTCATGTCAACATAAACAAACAGAACATAGTCAGAAACGTGTACATATGTTCAAACCAGCAATGAAAAGAGCAGGAAGTGGAATAACCATGGAAGTGTGGGCAGGCTGCAGGAGGGGGGTCTGAAGTTTCCATTATCGTCTCAGAATGATAAAAATGAGTCACGGTGACCATCACCCCCTTCAAACTTCAAATGTGACTCTTTGAAGGTTGAGTCTGCACACACGAGTAAATCCGAGGTCGGCCTGATGGTGGGTTATTTGTGGGTTTTGTGGTATTCAGGAATTTGGATTCTTAGTTCGAGTTTGCTGTTATTGTGGTGTCTAAATTTGGCTCTTGTGTTCACACCTTCATTATACGCCCCTAAAAAGCACTCGATCATCACAGTATACGCAAAGTCTGTCCAATAAAGAAGCAAAAACCACTGAATCCATTTCAGTTGCTTTTCAAATCAAACAGACAGCAGGTGCACTGCAGAGACGACAGCAAGACAACCATCCACAGAGGGGATGTTCTGCAGGCCGCAGACCTTATTCCTTTTTTTGCTTTTTGCTTGTGTTATTGTTTCTGCCTCTAGCCTGAGATGCTAATCCACTCTTCAGGTTGCACAGATAGTCCAACTCCTCTTCCAGGATACACGCTGTCATGTATCCGAACCAACCCTTCCTGTGACATGCTGTCAAGGAAGGGTTGCTGTGTCTGCCGGCCAGTGTTGGTCAAGTTACTTGAAAAAAGTAATCAGTAACTAATTACTTCCCCAAAAAAGTAATCCTGTTACTTTACTGATTACTTATTTTCAAAAGTAATTAATTACTTAGTTACTTAGTTACTTTTTAAAAACACGATTTACAACCTGAATAGGTGATAAAGCGATAGATCTTTCAGCCCAATTCTACTTTTTCTGCATAATCCATCATACAAAATGTAATCAAATGGAAAAGTCCCTTTTTTTTAACTTGTTTTATTAGTTTTAATCTTTTAACTTTATGCATCAAGCAAAAATAAAATTATATGCACCATTCTCTGACTTGAAGAAATTACTTTAACATTTAAACCTATTTTCTGCACATTCCAGCACATAAAATAAATGTGTCGCCAGCACACACATCCAGCTCCAGTGTCAGTGCTTGTTTAGGGGGTTTTTTTTCGCTGTAAAAAGAAGTTTTCTTCCCACGCACAACGGACACTAATGTTTTTGTCACTTTTTATGGAATCAAACTCAAAGTAAGGTCAGTACTTCCACGCTTTAAACGCTGCACGCTCATACTCTCTCTGCACTCGATATATGATCCATTGTTGATCTGCACACAGCTGTTGTCACGAACGTCGCACTCGCTTACGTCACTGTCATGAGACATTCTCGCAAAAAAATCACAGTTTTAGTAACGCAGTAACGCAGCGTTCCTACGGGAAGTAACGGTAATCTAATTACCGTTTTTGCAATAGTAATCCCTTACTTTACTCGTTACTTGAAAAAAAGTAATCAGATTACAGTAACGCGCCACCCATCTCTGCTGCTGGCACACTCAGTGGTGCGGAGGAGAAACTATGAGACACAAGGAGAGCTACACAGGACCACAGAAGGACATCAAGAAAGCAGCAGGACTGATATCTGCAAGAAAGAACAGGAGGAGTTGGACAAAACGACCTTCAGTGGGCCACTCCTGCATGTTTATGACCAACATGTCAAAATCAAACAGGATGAGGGTCTGGCATCCTTTAGCAGGACCTGCGTCACTGGCAGATCCACCTCTGGTACCCTGATCTCTTCACAGATAATGGGAACAAAATATCCCCCAGTTTCTCCAGACTTGTATCGGTTTTAAATGCATGCTTAGCTGGTTTCACTGTTGTAGTTTTGCTTTTGAGTTCTTGGTGTTCAATTTACTTAGGTTTCTTTTCTGGGTTTCCTTTGTATTTCCCTGTGTTTCTGTTCCTCCCTCTGTCCCATCTTTCTGTCTCTCTGTTTACTCTGCGTCTTTCAAATCGCTTCCTATTTTACTTTACTAACGACTAAAGTAGTTTTATTTTGCATCTGTCTTCCCAATTCCTTGATTGTGCTCACCTGTGATATTATCTGTAACTCTTCAGTGTACAAATAACCTGTTTATACATGTATATACACGTTTTAGGTAGCGGTTCTGAAAATTACCTAAATGGAACCTCAGATTAAGAATAAATGACATAATACACTTTACCATTATTTATTTAACAAAAACATTCGAGATAGCTGCCGATCGTCCCAGGAGTAGATGTCCCAGCAACTTCACCTCAAGCTCAGACTGTGCAATGATCAGAGAAACTACAAACCCCCACCAGAAGCTACATCTCAAATCAGAAGTAACTAGACGAGGCTAATAGACAACTATGTGCATATGAACCGAGGTCTTTGTTTCTGTGATAAAAATGGTTCCAAATATCAAGGACACTGTGATGGCTTGATTTCAGAGATATTAATGATGGCCCCGCCCCTCCCTGAGCCTGGTTCTGACGTCGGTTTCTTCCTGTTAAAAGGGAGTTTTTCCTTCCCACTGTCGCCAAAGTGCTGCTCATAGAGGGTCATATGATTGTTGGGTTTTTCTCTGCATGTATTATTTTAGGGTCTACCTTACAATATAAAGCACCTTGAGGCGACTGTTGTTGTGATTTGGCGCTATACAAATAAAATTGAATTGCTCTCTCGCCAGCACACACATCCAGCTCCAGTGTCAGCTGTGTTTGTTGAGGGAAGTACAGGTTTATACAGTTAGGTCTATAAGACTTTGAACAATGACAAGTTTTGTTTTATGTTTTTTTTATTACTTCCTGAAATCCTGATTGAGCGGGTTCAGCTCAGGTGCTTTGGATCATCATGTCTTTGCAATGTGAAGCTGTCTGATTGGTTTTTCAGTTATTTGGTGGAAACTGAGCAGAGAATACAGCCCTGTAATTCAATTCAGTTCAATTCAGTTTTATTTATATAGAGCCAAATCGCAACAACAGTCACCTCAAGGTGCTTTATATTGTAAGGTAGACCCTACAATAATACATACAGAGAAAAACCCAACAATCATATGAGCCTCTATAAGCAAGCACTTTGGCGACAGTGGGAAGGAAAAACTCCCTTTTAACAGGAAGAAACCTCCAGCAGAACCAGGCTCAGGGAGGGGCGGGGCCATCTGCTGCGACCGGTTGGGGTGAGAGAAGGAAGACAGGATAAAAGACATGGTGTGGAAGAGAGACAGAGATTAATAATTGGTATTATTCAATGCAGAGAGGTCTATTAACACAGACCTGAGTGAGAAAGGTGACTGAAGAAATACTCAGTGCATCATGGGAATCCCCCAGCAGCCTACATATTGCAACATAACTAAGGGAGGATTCAGGGTCACCTAAAGGGGATGATGTGACTGCTTCTCTCAGCAGTCACATCATCAGTAAACACTCGTGACCTGCTCCTCCGACAGCCATACATGCCCGTAATGTTACCTTCACCGTGTTTGGCACCTTATCACAGATGAAGCTGGTTCAGATCATCAGCTGTTTCTCTCCTTTTTCTGTTTTCCAGGACTGTGCAGACTCTTATAGATGTTTTCTAGCAAAGTCTAATCTGTCCTTCCTGTTTTTGAGCGTAACCAGTGGTTTGTGCTTTGTTATAAACTTTCTATGTTTACGAGTATAAAGCTGTCCTTTGATGGTAGACCTTGACAATGAAACCCCAACCTCCTTATGTTCTTCACTTGGTTAGATGCTATGAAGTTGTTTTTCTTAATTATGGAAATAATTCTGTCATCATGCACTGCAGTTCTCTTCTTTGGTCTTTAAGGATGTCTTCTTGTTAAGCTGGCTGGTGCATTTATACTTCAATCAAATAATTGATTTGGCCACTCTTAAAGTTTTCTCTCTCTGATAGTTTAATTTTAGTTTTTTAAACCACTTCAATGAAAGCTGAAAGCCTGCACTTGGATCTCATTTTAATGGACCCAACTGTATATAGGCAGGCATCTTTCACCAGCAGGATGTGGAGGTTCCACAGGGGCACTCAGTCTTATCCTTTCTTTGGCCTGATGGTGTTACTACTGCTGATATGCTTTAAAGGCACCCACAAAAGTGATCGATTGAACTCTGGTTTAAATTAAGAAACAGTTGTAGCTCATCTCACGTGCTTCTTAAAGTTCAGCATAAAAAGTAAAAGCTGTTTCACTTTGTTTCTAATAGCAGGTAAATTTGTGTGCTGGGCTATTTTGGCACTTACAGCTGAGTTACGGCACATGCAAATGTTGTGTGCACACATGCTTGAGAAGGGTTAGGGAAAGATGGCCAGATGTGCCGCAAATTTAACAACTCATATGAACCACAGGATTGCCCATATATGGTAAACCTGTGGCCAAGTAGTGAGCCAGACTCACCAGCACTCTTAGTTCAGGCCCAAATGAAGTCCAACAATGTGGGTCACAATCTGGGCCAAACAGTCTGAGGTATTATGGACACGATTTACTTAAAACACAACTGTAAAGCAGGATTTTTAGGGATTTGTTAAGCTTCACCTGGATGCAAATACAGGAGGACCTTGAAGTTCACCACAGGTTCCAAAACATTTATCTCCATAAGGGTTTTCCATAATTCCAGGACCTTATTTAATGCAGCTAAATGGCATAAAAAGTACTGTTTTTCTGTTTATTAAAGGGCAGCAAACTGGGTTCAAAACTTGCTGAACAGAGCAGTCACTTTATTTTTCTAATCAGCATTTTGTGTGTGTGTGTGGGCGGGTTGCTGACCTTTTATCGGATGTTGAAAGTCGGGAAACTGAAGTTCATTTTCTTTGCTTGAAAAGGATGGCATCTGAAAAGTGCCAATAATAGAGTACAGAGTTGATTTATGTGGTGAGGGCTGCACTGCTGGTCATGAGGAGGAAGTGTCTGCAGTCAAGTGTGCTTTCCTGAACTTAGCTTTTTTAGTCTGCTGGATACTTTTGATCTACTTTTGCAGCACACGGCCCTCGAAGTGAAAGAAAGAAAATAATTGAAACAAACTGCGTATTTTTGGATCATCTGACTTGAAGTAAAGTCCAAGAAAAAAAGGTCCAGAAGTCTGAGACATGGAGGTGAAAGGTTTCTATTCTGCATGTGATTCTTAAAGCTTAAAATGCACTCAAGCTGGCATGGAAGTTGGTGCAAAACCCGATTAGATCAGATCATCCTGAGTAATGTTTGAGATGCATTACTTTTTAAAACTTTCTTCATTGTATCTATATTTTAGGTTTTAGTACAGCACTGAGCCACTTTTTACTTCTTCCAAGAATTGAGGCATCATCCAAAGAAGAGCTTTGAATGTCTTTCAAGAAAACTGGAGAACTATTCCTGAAGATTAAGAGGGTGTGTTGAAAAATGAAGGTGGTCATACCAAATACTGCCTTTCAAGCTTGTTTGAATCACACATATAAATCGTTTTAAACCAGCCATTTCCCATTTCCCTAAGAAAATAAGCAGTTAATCAGACAAGGTTGATTTACAGAGGCAGCCTGCTTCTAGCAGAGGATGAACTGAGGGGCTGGACCAAAGCCCAGCCAAAGTAAATAAGGATCATTTTGAAATGTGAATTGTGCAGAGCTACACTAGTAGATCCCAAAGATACAAATATGTAAAAGAGTAGAATACGGCCACCTTGAAGAATAAGAGGAGATGAATGTCACGCTCTTCCTCGCTTTGAAAACTGAAAATAAAGTTAATTCCCAAGATTTAATTTTATGTGCAAACTTGTTAAGTTTCCATGTTAGCCACAAATCTCTTCACTCTGTTTAACCTGAAGAGAGGAAAGACTTGTTTGATCAATGAACGGGACCTGCTTTTCTTTTCTTCCCCCTCAAGTTGATCTTCTGAAAGTGATTTCTATTTTGGTTTGCCAGCTGTAGAGATCCATGCACTCCTCCACTTATAAACATGCAGGAATGGTTTGTTTGAACACTTTCAGTCCAGTTTCACAGCACAAAAAGGTGAATTATGGAGCTCCACAGCCTTTCATGCTAAGGCTGTTTCTGTTTACATTATAGGTGCTTCTCTAGGCAGTATCATTAGAAGGCATAGAATACATTTTCACTGCTATGCAGCTGATACCCAACTTTATCTATCCATGAAGCCAGTTAACAAATTACTTAAATTGCTAGAATGTCTTAAAGACATAAAGACCTGCATGACATCCTTTCCTCCTTCTAAATTCAGGTAAGTTATTGTACTTGTCCCTAAAAGTGTTAGAAACATGTTGTCTAGCGAGATTCTTACTCTGGACGGCATGACCTTAGCCTCCAGTAACACTGTGAGGAACCTTACAGTCATTTATGACCAGGATATGTCCTTCAGTGCACATATTAAACAAATATGTAGGACTGCTTTCTTCCATTTGTGCAACATCTCTAATGTTAGAAATATCCTGTCTCCGAGAGATTCAGAAAAACTAGTTAATGCATTTATTACATCTAGGCTGGACTAGTGTAATTATTAGGTTGTCCAAATAACCTGCTTCCCATGTGTTTATACACCACTCTGCATTTAATTATTAGTCATCAATGGTAAATGGCCTGTATTTGTATAGCGCTTTTACTAGTCCCCCCTAGGGACCCCAAAGCGCTTTACACACCCAGTCATCCACCCAAGCTACAGTTGTAGCCACAGCTGCCCTGGGGCAGACTGACAAGCAAGGCTGCCATATCGTGCCATCGGCCCTTCTGGCCAACACCAGTAGGCGTGTTGCCCAAGGACACAACGACCGAGACTGTCCAAGTCGGGGCTCGAACCGGCAACCAACCTTACAAGGCGAACTCCCAACTCTTGAGCCACGATCGCCCATTACTCATTTGACTAACTCATTCATCCACAGTGTCATTTTTCCAGTCTTTCACGGCAGATAGCTGCCCCTGCCTGAGCCTGGTTCTTCTGCAGGTTTCTTCCTTTAACCCTTTCACACATAGTGGTCACTACAGTGGACATCTATTCAAAGGCTGTTTTCTTGTATTTGTGTCAGTGTTGATGGAATACATGCACATAAACCACTACATTGGACACTGATGTATCACTCTATACCCTGCCACCCACTCCAAAGGTGATGTTGTCCACCTAAGTGAACATGTAAAATACTCTTTGAAAAGTACATGTTTAAAAAAATAAAGTTCAAAACTCTTTTTTTTTTTCATGCCTACAGATGAATAAAAAATACCTAAGAAAACAATCCTGATTGAGGTTGTCATAATTCATGCATGAAAGGGTTAAAAAGGGAGTTTTTACTTCCCAGTGTTGCACATCGGGGTTGTTTGGTTGTTGGGGTATTTTCTCTATTACTATCTTTGTCGTACATTATAAAGCACCTTGAAGAGACTGTTGTTGTGATATGGCGCTATATAAATAAAATTGAATAGAAGAAGCATTGAAAAAAAATCAATGCTCTTTGCAGACACTTAATGTTGTCTAATGCTATATTTGCAGCGATCACAATGTAGTTTAGCTAATAATAACATTTTGAGGCCTGACAGTGTTTATAACATGCCAAACCTCAGCCTGATATCTGAATGCTGCTTCAATTAAAGGGTACAACTTAAGGAAACTTGATTTTTGTGTGTAGGAGGGAAAATGATGAAACTGTAACTGGTTTTATGCTGAATAGGTAAAATAAATGCAACAGTTTTCTTTTTTATTTCATAATTTTTGCAGGGTGTGACAATGTATGTGATCAAAACAAAAACTGAAACAATCACTTCTCCCACTCTGTCGATCTCCACTGTACATTTTAATATTTAAAGGAAATCCTATACACCGTCAACAGACCTTTCTGTGTCAAATTAAGGATTTTTCTACTTTAAGGAAACGTTACATTTCACACATGCGTTGGCATCTGCAGTTTCCTGTTTATCACAGAGATGGTGTGAAGTATCGTTTCTATGCAAAAGCACATTCGTGAATGACTCAGGATATATTTATTAGAGAAGCATTTCCTTCACCTTGACAGTTTTGGTTTCGGTAATTAGTCAGTACAAACCAGGAGGTTTGAAACACAAAATTAGAGCCGGTAAAAAGATGTTGTTTGTCTTCATGTCTTAATATTGATTGTGTAAATTAAGCCAATCCTTAATGACTCAGTCCATTCCTCAATCAAAAGAGGAATTGCCATAATTTTCTAAAAGTACTAACATAAAGGTCAATCTTTTTTACTCAGAAAAAGGAAAAGGAATCAACATTGCTACTCCCTTATTCTGTATAACTGAATATGCTGAATAAGATTTAATGCTTGAAATTGGTTAGGAAAATTACGATTGCATAAGGTGACTGTTTTGTCACCTCATGAGAAAAGGGTTCTCCGAGGAGTTGACTTGATGACTACAGTACAGCTCACCCATCATGCAGCTAAGAGTTTTTTGTTGGGTTTTTTTGCATAAGTTAGCATAAGTTTTAGTTACCCTAATGCCAACTTAAACCTGAATCAAAATGGACCATAAGTGCAAAAGTGACATAAAATGACAATGCTTTAGAAAGAAGTGCTGGAGTAAACAAAACAAAACAACTGTGACCTTATTGACCTGTGAGTAGCAGCGTCACAAATGAGTCTAGATATTTAATTTTTTAGAAAACCCTCTATGTCAGAATCAGAAATACTTTATTAATCCCAAAGGAAATGTCCATGCCTCACCAGTTAGTTCTGTGCTACAGTTTGTAAAACTATTTTTACTGTATCGCTTTATGCTGCAAGGTAAAAACCTACAATATTACAGAGAGAACCGTAACAATCAGACAATCCCCTGTGAGAAAGCACTTGGAGAGAGTGGGGAGGAAAAACTCTCTCTTGAAAGGAAGAAACCTCCAACAGAACCAGGCTCAGGGAGGGGCAGCCATCTGCTGGGACTGGTGGAAAACAACACAGGAAAGTGTAGCCAAGAGTTTCTGGAGGTTTCTGGCAGTCATTAATGTCGATCTGGTAACTACCAGGTTGATGTGATTTACAGTAGTTTGCATGGAAAACGATAAGTTGTCTGCAAACACTCACAAAATAGTCGCTGAATTGGAGTGACACTGAAAAGTTCAATGCAAACTGGAAATAAAGACCATTCATCTGCAAAATAAAAGATGCACAGTTTGAAGCACGTGTGCTGGAGCTGTAATGCGCAATTTTTACTTTGAAGGTGAACAGTTTGTAGTTTGTGTTACATTTTGTCAACTTTCCCTAATTTTAAGTTTCACCACGTTGCAATTGTTTGTGTCTATGGAGACTCTAGAGACTAACTCCGGGAATCAGACTTTCATGAAAGCTGGACAGGAAGTCAAACACAAGAACAGTATAGAGAAGACATGAGATTTTCAAAATAAAAGCTTTGGTGCATGCTAAACAATAGACAGACTGGATGGACATGCTGACATCACCCACTGGTTTTGAACATTTTGAATCTTAATTTTGTAAGATAATCCATTAAAAATGCGTTTTAGAAGTGTTGTGGGTTATTATACTTTTTTTTATTTTTAAAGAAAAGCCTTTTTGATGGAAGAGGTCCAGTGTGATGACTGCAAAAGTGAACGAGGCCTTCCAGACACCAGCAGCTACAGCTACCTGTGCAGGGACGCTTGTCAGTCATTACAGCCACACATCAAATAAAGTCACCCCACAGAGATTTTATGAAGGGGGGAAGTAGAAAACCATATTTAAATTTGGGTTTACAGTTGTGGAAAAATTACAAGGTTGGGAATTTTTAGACTTAATTACACCAGATCAAAACTGTATAATCAGAGCACAAACACTGTCTTTTATATAAGGATTGAGTGGCGCTGGTGTTATTCAGTCCCTTCCTGTTATTCTCCACTGCAACTCCCCGAAATGCAACACAAGTGTTGAATATTGAATTTATTACAGTCATTGTAGGCAGGTGCATGTGGCATGCTGGGTAGACTTTTTTAGTGTTCTCTTCTATCCAACCACAAGATTGATTGATCAGGGGGGTCCCCAACATTTACTGCACATAGATCATTTTTATTTGTTGCTGGAATGTACATCTCATTTTCATATACGAGAAGCAGAGTCTAATTTTAGGGTCAGAGACAAGATCCCCCATTTAATAACTTGACAGAAGAGGAAGTGGTTAGCAGCCCCTCAGAGGCAAATACAGAAGTGCTGCTGTGCCAAGTCTGGTTGTTCTTAAGCACCACTGTTGTATTTTCTGTTCCTGATTCCAGGCAGGTTAAACCCAGTGTGAAGTACCAATACTAAATCTGTTCTGGCCTGAATTTCCACGAATCTTGACCACAACAGTTGCAGTTTACAGAACTGTCCAGTCATCAGTTTTATATCCATGCCTTCCTAAAGAAAAGCCACGATGCACCACCTTAGTATATGTTTTTTGGCCTGCTGGCCCTCCACCCAGAGCATGTTTGGTTGTACTTGCTGTAACTGATTGGTCATTTCACAGCTATGAAACATCTAATATTTTGTGTTAATGCCGTGAAAGCCAAATGGGTCACAATTCCTTTGGTTGTGGGTTCAAAGTGCACTATGGTGAATATAAGAGAGCCTGAACAGAGAAAATGCAGTTTGTCTGACACCATCCTTTTCCTTTTCCAGAATAACTTCAAAGGATATTTGCTAATATACACTAATTGCTTTGTTTGCTCCTGTTCAATAACACAAACATCTAATTATCCAGTCACATGAGAGAAACTAGTTTTTGACTTTCTAGTACAAGTTTTCAAGCCTTCCCATAGTGTAAACCTGCAATACATAGGTGTGTGTTTAATCTTTGTATTAGTTGCTCCCTGTTTTTTTTCCGTACTCCTTTGTGTCTTGTGCTTTGTGTGTACTTTTCCCTCCCCTGTGATTGTGTCCATTGTGTGCACCTATGTCTCATTTATCTGTATGTATAGAGTATAAATAGTGCCATCTTCCCCTTTTGATTGTCTGAAATCCTTTCTTGTGAGTCTTCCTGCCTGGATTCGGTTTTTCGTTTACTGACTACTTACTGGACCCTGACTGGAAAATGTTGTTGAAAGCACAGATCCATCCTGCCTGTATCAACAGTCAAAGCTGGTAGTAATGGTTTAATGGTGTAGGGGTTATTTATTTTTAGTTTAAATAACACGAGTGCTGTTTCTGACCATGTCCTTATGACCACACTGTACCCATCTTCTGATCGCTGCTTCTGTCTCACCATGTCACAAAGCTCAGATCATCTCAAACGGGTTTCTTGAACATCACAGTGAGTTTACTGTACTCAGCTGGCCTCCACAGTCACCTGATCTCAATCCAATAGAGCACTTTTGGGATATGGAAGAATGGTGGATCTTGTGCAGCTGATAAACCTGCAGCAACTGTGTGATGCTATTGTGTCAATGTGGACCAAAATCTCAGGGATGTCCAATCCAGCACTATTAGACTGATGAGGTGTCTGAGTTTTACCTCCAGCCTTAAATTTGGAGCCGACATCTAGTAATCAAAGAAATCCAAAATTAATTGTACACTACATTTACATTTAGATATAAACCTAAATACAATATAATAAAACGTTATCATATAACAATATGAAATTATATTTATAATTTTATTTTATGACTCAGTTTTTTATACTGTAAGTGGCGATGAAATGGGGTGTTTGCCATATTTAGCTCAGTCAGCAAAAACTACAAAAAAAACGCCAAAGAGTTCCCCTCCTTACTTCCTCTTTCTCAGCTTTATAAACCCACACTCCACTTCATTCACTCTCAGACTTTCACTCTTGCATCCTCACTGGTCCTCAAAGATCAAAACAACCATCACGAAGATGAACAAGCCACTGCTCCTGCTGGTCGCTCTGACTTTCTGCTGTTGCATCGCGTCTCTGCATGGTAAGAAAAGTAAGCCAAAATATGCCATTTGATTTTGAGGTCATTATTTTATTCATATTTACCGTCTTTAAATGTATTTTATCTTGTCTTGGTTCACATGATGTCATTGTTTATTTATTCTGGTTTTTTTTAATGCATTAAAGTACAGTACAATAAAAAAAACAAGCTTTTTAAGTAGGTTGTAGGTATTACCCTTGACACTTGTTTTGAGTGTCAAGGCTAATACCTGACCGTAAAGACCGCTGTTTGACTGAGCAACAGATCCATTTACTGGCTTCACTGGGGCTTTCAGCTGCATCTTAGTGGTTTGAAAAACTTTGAAATGGGACTGAAAATTGCAAGATTTGTACAAACATACATAGATGCATAGTAATTTTGAGCCTTAACAAAGTCAGACTGGTTTAATCTACTAAAGACTAAAATAATAACTAAATCCTTTTTTACAGGTTTTGCCCTCAACACCTGCCGCTGTAGGCGGACGGTCGCGAATCCTATTCCTCCTAGAGCAGTCAAGAAGATCGAGGTGACTCCTGCCTCAGGACACTGCCCCCGAACTGAAATCATGTGAGTACTTGCCACTGATCTGGAGCACTGGGTTGCACAGATTCTCAGTGGGGCGCAGGGTAAATTTAAAAAGAGCATCAATTTGAAATACTCTTTGGTATTAGCTACAAAGCCAGAGCAGGAAAGTTATGAGTACATTTTAGCTAATAATTCACATGTACTGTGCTAATCTAATGTTTTCCTGAAGCTTGAAGTGAAAGTTTATAATAGAAAGTTGAAACTGGCAAAAAAGCAAATCAGTATATATTTGTTAAATGTTGCACTATTTTTAAAGCTTTTACACTCAATAGAGCCCCTGGCAACTCTATTATAACTCTCACTGGTTTGGTGTCTGGTGTCATTTTGGTACACAGATCTGTAAACTGAAAGCAAAAGGGAAAGTTGTGCTTCGATTTCTTACTTTTAAGTCTGTGTCAGGTTTAATCAAATGTGTGCAATGTGATAATTTTTCGTTTTTAATTTCTTCACAGCGTCACCGTGAGGAATGGTAACAGGATTTGTGTCGATCCAGAGGCCAAGTGGTTTCCAGGCCTTCTCAACACTCTGCAAAAGTAAGGAGCTTTATCATCTACGACACATATAATCACATTTAATAGACCTGACATAAATAACGTTTATCTGACTTGCTGAGAATATCTTTTTAACTGAGCTGCTGTTTTCAATTAATTTTGATGCTACATTTATCTATCTTAGCTACCTGGAAACAAACATGAGTATTTTTTTCACTCCTATGTATATTTATTGTGTCTAAAGGAAGGAAAACACATACTAGTTTACTGTATCTGTCACTGCTTTCTGATTTGTATGATTGTTATTGGTTATTCCAGCTATTCTGACTCCATCTGTTTTGATTACAGGAAAAATGGCCTCCAAACTGCTGAGCCAACCACTGTTTCTAGCTTCTGATCACGTTTCGTGGCATATTGATGCCTTCAGTCATCAAGCTGTGAATTACCGAAGGCTGACCCACCTTCCATTTTTTATGTCACTGTCTTTTTGTTTTGTATTGAACCTTTTTGCAGTTTCATTTATTTTTAGTGTTTAAGGGAAAAATAATTATGACATATACAAAATACCATGATCTAAATGTGACCTTTTATACCTGATGGTATTAATGCGCTGGCTTACCATTTTAAAGAATGTATTGAAGAAAATGAAATACTGCAGTATTGATGCACAGATTTGAACTTTTATATGTTTTGTATCTGTTAGTGTTACCATTTCTTACTTAAGAAACATGTATTTGTACTGTTTGATTAAAAATGGATGATTTTAGCATGTTGGTTAGGATGGTTTTTGTCACTTTAGCACTAGGGTGCTATGACTTCAATTTATGTTGTAATTTGGATTTTTGTTTTTTAATATATAAAAAAATAACAATAAAGAATTGACAAAAAGACTTAAAATGAAGTTTTATTGCCTGCAGCGGGTGTGGGTGGTGGTGATGGTGGGCGGGACTGTGTGGGAGGTTTAAAATCCTGGCTTTGATTTGTTGGAGTGTTTTAACTACATTAAAATTATAATTTCGGTAATAAAGTTTTCTTTAAACATAAATACACAAAGCACTATTCTTTGTGAAGTATTTACTTTTAAGGCAATAGTATTGTATTTTGTATATAAACAGTTTGACCTTCAGATAAATCTATTGACCTTGTAGGAGAGGTCAGAGTTCAAATGTGACATGATGAGTTTCATCTTTATGTGGTCCTTTCTGTATGTTGAAAATCCACAATCATGGTAGAACTGTAGCTCCTAAGTTATATGGCTTTATATCAGTTTTACACCTATCCGGTCGTTAAGTGATGACGTGACGAATCCTACTTCCGGGCCTAAAGTAGTCTGCGTTTAATATGGCTTTTGTGTTGTTAACATGTTTAATGTTTTGTATTTTCTTCTATTTAATCTCAAAAAGCTCCTAAAACAGTCAGTGATCACTGTTGACCTCCCTCGGCTTTTATTACCGCTAATCATTTATTTAAGCTCAGTTTTTAAAACCTCAGGATGTAACTACAGCCCAGTCCATGCAGCAGTATATGAATGACTAACCTCGTATTGTGGATGGATTATCTCAGTTGTTCTCCTGCTGAAGTTTGGTCCTTTTACAGCATCCTGCCATGTGATTACATTTGTTCCTGACCACCGAGAACACTCACGTTAACTTTTATCGAGTGGAAAAAAAGTTAGCTTGTTTATATTATGCTAACATAGCTGTGTCGCTAGCGGTCACGTAGCACATCATTATATACCAGCTAGCCAAACTTCAGTAACCCTACAAACGTCACTGCTGTTTAGCTTTCTGTCTTCATTTATGTTGGAAGTGATAACAGAGCTGTACGTTTTAATTTGTTTCCAAAACCCCGCAGTCAGGACATGCTATATTGTATTTAGATGGAAGCTAGCGAGCTAACTTCCTGCTAACTTCTAACTCCGTTAAATGTCATAAATTCCGTTTTCATGGATGCCTGGATGTTAAACTCAATTGTTACACCTGGTAGAGCAGAACGCTGATCATTTTATTAAAGATGAAAGACAGTTTTTCAACTCTCAGTAATGCCATAGTGATGTTTGATATATGGACCTGCAGCGGAGTTTAGGTCCAGACACGGCTAGTGACATCAGACTTAACGACCGGATAAACAGTTGGGGACTTATGAAGAGTGTATCTAAGGATAAGCTGCAATAACCCTGAAGATTTCGCTATAACTAATCAGGCTTTACATAAATGTAAATTAACATTAACATTGCGAGAAAATGACATCCCCCTTTTGAGAACACTTTCACAGAATTGTATGTTTGTGTTAGAGGAATCGGTATTTAAACTTAGCCTAAATGCCAAACATGAGGCTAAGTTTGGCTTTGGTAAGAGCTGTTCACCACAGCTGAAAGTTTTCCAATCAGAGGAAGCTGCCTGCGGTGGACGCTTGTTGGACTGGAAACCAGTGTGGTGAAGAAATGCATGCCACCTTCATTGATAACAGGTTTAAAATAAAAACTCTCCTGAGAGCTAGAGTAGCACCAGCTGGTGGCCTGAAGACGCATGCCCAGTTTTTGTCCTCTTACCTCACTCTACTAAAACAACAGTGTAGGGATTTTTTTAAATTCAGATTTAGAAAATAAAAGTTGGTCATCTGCTTTGAAAGTGTGTGGAACGCCTGACTTGCTTAACATGTAACTTTTAACAGTACATTAAATGAGACCTTTTCTGCTTTTACACATAACCAAAGCTTCTAATAATGAAGAGTTCTCATTCCTAGCATTCGTTTCCATGTCTCACCATAGGACGTGCCTCCCTGTGTAATCCTCAGAAACACCTATCCCAGTCATGATTGGCTGGTGTTCGCGACGACCATGTGAGGCAGAGCCACCCACTTGCGCTATTACACAGTCGTTATTCAAAAAACACTAAGTAGACACGCTGATTCCCAGCACAGAGACAGAAGCCACTTTCAAAGCCCCTCAAGAGAGGCAGATATTATCCAGGCAGCTCATATAGTGGTGAAAGTAAAGTTCCAGTCATGACTGATGTCGCCCTTCAGCATTAATAATAATAATAATAATGCATTTTATTTGAAAGCGCCTTTCAGAACACTCAAGGACACTGTACACAGCAGAATAATAAAAGCAACATAAAAGCAAGCAGTTTACACAATCATAAAAGCATAAGACATAAACAAATATAAAATAGCAGAGTGGAGAGGTTATGTAGTATTTTGAACAAGTGAGTTTTGAGTTGGGGCTTAAAGAGAGAGAAGGAAGAGATATTTCTTAAATGGAGGAAGGGAATTTGAGGAGCAGAGCAGCTGAAAGCCCTGCTCCCCACGGTAGCAAGACGGGGGGAGGGGACAGAGAGAGAGAAACGGAAGAAGAAGATCTAAGACACCGAGATGGGGCGGTGATCTGACCCAGGTCAGAGAGATATGGAGGAGAGAGACGATGAATAGCCTTAAATGTGTACAAGAGTATTTTGAAATTGATACGATATTTGACCGGGAGCCAATTAAGCTGCTGCAGGACAGGAGTGATGTGGAGCCACAGCTGTAAAGCTGCTGGTCATGATGTCGGTTTGGATATGTGGTGACAGGAAAACATGAAGATGAAACCAGGAGATGTCCTTACTGAATCATCAGAGCTGAACAGGTGATGGAGAAACAGGTTTACCTTTTAGGTGACATGAATGAGTTGAAGGGAAGTTATGTACTGTTTCTGAGAGACAAATAACACCAGGATCCTTTTCTAAGTAGCTGACAGCTGGTAACTGTGCAGGGGCGGGTCTAGCAAAGTGTTGCCAGGGGGGGCAGGTAGGGCATTAACAGGGAGAGGGGGGCACAAAGAAATACTTTCCTTTACTATTCTCATTTACATCTAGCTTTTTAAAATAATTATCTGAATCTTACAACCAAAGTTTTTATCTGATGTACAACGTATAGAAATCATACATATACCAACAAGACAGTACATCACTGTCACAACAGCGTTTGTTTTCATTCAAAGGCTTTATGGCTTTTCCTGTAATACCTGGTAGGCCGGTCTCTAGTCAAAATGCCCGGGCCGATTTTTTTGTCCCAGTCCAGCCCTGAGTCCAGCTGTGGTTGTACATCGAGCTGCATTTACAACCTTAGTTAATTCAGACAGGGAAATAACCTTGAAGTCAGACAACACCAACAGGCAGAGCAGCTGAGTAGTCTGATGAAAGTACGTGCAGAGGCCAAAACCACAGCCCAAAAATAAAACTATGGCTTTGGGTCACTTTAATTCCCTTTTTTTTCTTGATATTTTCACTTGATAATCATATTTAGTCAGTGCGCCCCAGGGTGGCTGTGGCTACAATGTAGCTGCCATCACCAGTGTGTGAATGTGTGTGTGAATGGGTGGATGACTGGATGTGTAAAGCGCTTTGGGGTCCGTAGGGACTAGTAAAGCGCTATATACATACAGGCCATTTACCATTTAAATTTAATTGTAAGTGTAAAAAAGCAGTAACTGTAAAACAAAAAAATTATGTAGGATTAATTACAGCAGATCTAAATTAAACCACAGCATAAACACTGGCTTTATCATAGTGATTGAGTGGTGTTGATGTTATCTCATTTAGTAATTTACCTGCACCTCCACCTAATGCAATAGAAGTCTTAAATGATGAATTCATCGTCATTTGAGACAAGAGCTTATTTTCAGTGAATGCGGCATGCTGGGCAGAGTTAAAAAAAAACACATTTTTAGGGTCCTCTTACCCACATAGCAAAATTGGTACGAGCCGGATCTTGCCCACACAATGTGCTTACACATGGCCCACATACCACAGAGAATGGTGGCCCAAATCTGGTTTGCCAGAGGTGGCCCACACATGGGACAGCACAAGACCAGTTGCAGACACACTGGTGGCCCTGTGCTGGCCCAGAACAGTTTCAGCTCTGGCCCCAGCTGTCAGCCTAATGTGTACCTTAATCAAGCCATGTAATAACAACATGTGGTAAATGGTAAATGGCCTGTATTTGTATAGCACTTTTACTAGTCCCCCCTAGGGACCCCAAAGCGCTTTACACACCCAGTCATCCACCCATTCACACACATTCACACACTGGTGGAGGCAAGCTACAGTTGTAGCCACAGCTGCTAGAACATAATAGTGCAAAAGTAACATGACGTAACTCTGTTCAGACAGTGAATGGACTGATTCTTTTATAGCGATTTTCTACTCTCCCAGATTACTATATACAACATGCCACATTCACCCAAACACACACTTTCTCACTACATTCATACGCACTCACAGCATACAGTCTGGAGGAGCCAAGGACTGAACCACTAACTTTCTGATCAATAGATGACCTGCTCCACCTGCTGAGCTAAAGACACTACAGTGGTAAATATGAGTAAACCCTCACTAGGTTTTGGATAAAGTGTACACTCACAAACCTGTCAAACCTGCATTTGAAATGTTGCCTACAATAGTATAGTATTGTATAGTATTGCAACATGGCATTTGTTTCTTCTAACTAAAATAGGAGAAAATAAATAGTGTCATCATTGCCAGACCTGGCCCACATCTGGTTGACATACACCCTGCCATGACACCGTTCAGTCAGAAGTGCCAGCTTGATGCCAGATCCGGGCCACACCTGTCTGCTATGTGGGGATGACCCACAAAAGCATTTTGTGATTGATCAGGAGTTCCCAGTCTGATTCCAGCAGATGCAAATGTTTACTGCGCGTAAATAAGTTTTATCGGTGTAATTCTGGGTTGTCCATCTAATTTTCATGTATGAGAAGCAGACTAATTTAAGGGGCTGAGACAAAATTCCCCCAGTCAAAGCAGAAACGGAAAAGGTTAACAGCCCTCAATTACGGAAGTGCTGCTCTGCCAAATGAAATATTTTACTTTATTTATGTATTTATACTAGCAAAGTGTAACTGTTGAAGTGTCTGAGTGTATCTCAGCATCTTTACAGCCTCAGATTTGGAGCTAGCAGCCAGTAATCAAAGAAATCCCCTATTAAATGTACTCAGTATTTAAATGATTGGTAATCATATATAACATTTATAATTATACAATATACAATTCTGCATGTTTTTATTATATAATAATATACAATTATATTTATTATTTTATTTTAGAATTCTGTTTTTATGACATTTTATTTTGAGCAGTGACGAAATGGGGGGTGTTTGATAAATTTAGCACAGTGAGCAGAAAACTACAGAAAATATCACAGAGTTTCCAAACTTACTTCCTCTTTCTCAGCTTTATAAACCCACACTCGACTTCATTCACTCAGACTTTCTCTCTTGCATCCTCACTGGTCCTCAAAGATCAAAACAACCATCACGAAGATGAACAAGCCACTGGTCCTGCTGGTCGCTCTGACTTTCTGCTGTTGCATCGCGTCTCTGCATGGTAAGAAAACATTACTGCTTTAAGGCAAAATATACCATTTGATTTTGAGGTCATTATTTTATTCATATCTATCATCTTTAAATGTATTTTATCTTGTCTGGGTTCATCTGATGTCATACTTTAGTTATTCTGTTTAAAAATACATTAGACAGACAGATCGATAATTTATTGATCCCACAAGGGAAATTTTTATGTTACAGCAGCATGATAAAGAGTAAAATACTACAGTCTACAGCACTCAGCAAATGACACAGTTAAATAAAAGTGCCACAGGCGCCTGGTGAGCGGCTTATATTGAGATATTGCAGGCATTTATATTTTTACATCAGTGATAAAAAAAATAGTAGAAATGTAGAAATATTAAAATATTAGTAGAAATATGAAAACTTTTTCCTGTAGTTGAAAGTAAATATTGTTTTGAGTGTTTGAAGGTTATTACCCAACCTTGAAAACTGCGGTTTGAGTAACAGATGGATGAAGTCCATCTACTGGCTTCTTTGGGGCTTCTTACTGTTTTCCTGTTTTCACAAACTCTTTCCTCCTAAAATAATATAAATGCTTCTTTTCAGGTTTTACTTTAAATACCTGCCGCTGTAGAAAGACGACCATGAGACCTGTTTTTGCTAAGATGGTCAAGAAGATTGAGGTGACTCCTGTTTCAGGACACTGTCCCCGAACTGAAATCATGTGAGTATTTGCAAAGGTCACGTTTTTTAACGGTGCTTTTTACTCTCTACTGTAATGCATCACAGTTTATACTGAAAGTGTCTTTAAAGATTGCAGAGCACAATAAAATAAAGCTTTCTATAGAAATGTTGTGGAAACTTACAAAAATGCATACATTTGAAATACTCAAGTGTACTATATGTACTTTATTGTTGAGAAATATACTTTATTACTTGAGTATTTTATCTTCATATCTTTAAGAGTTTTTCATTTTAAGCTTTTATACTGTAATTTTAAACTTTTTCACTGTTCTGTGAACCATGTAAATGTCAATAAAGCCCTTTAACATTTTGACATTATTGTATTATAACTTGCACTGATGATGATGATGCAAGTTTGAAGTTACCTGCTGACACACAGAACTGTGAACTAAGAGCAAAAATGAAACTTTAACTTCATGTCTTAGTTTTGTTTCTGCTGCAGTTTCAATTAAGCTTGTGCGGCGTGATAATTTCTCCATTTTTAAGTAATGTTTTGAATCTTCTGCTTTCTCAACAGGATCACTGTGAGGTCTGGTGCTAAGATCTGTGTCAATCCAGAGGCCAAGTGGTTTCCAGGCCTTCTCAAAACTCTGCAAAAGTGAGAATTTCTTATCAGTCATACACTTATGACTTTTAGAATACATGCGAACATTTCATAGAACCGGCATTTTTAACGTTTAGCTAACTTGCTGAAAAAATCCTGTTAACTGAGTTTTTGTATTATTTAGAGTTATTCTGATTATTAACTCCATCGTTTTTATTTTGAATTACAGGAAGAAGGCCGTCTCAACCACTGGGCCACGCACTGCTTCAACAACTAGCTTCTGATCACACGGCAGATCCATTCCTCCCTTCATCAATGTGAATTACCTGTACAAGCCTGTTGTATTCAGCACGAATACAGTTTCATTTTCTCGAGTGTTATCCTTTGATGACAAAGGAACAATTCTTAGAAAATCACATAATCTGAATGTGATTTTTTTATGCATGAAATTCTGATAGAATACTATTAAACTGCGCCACCTTACCATTGTAAGAATGTACTGAAGAAGAAAAAAGGACTGCAGTATTGTTGCACACTTTTCTCTTTTTTAATAGTTTGTATCTGTTAGTGTTGCATTACACATGTGTATAAGTACTGTTTAATTAAAAAACTGGTTTCTCTAATACTATGACTTTAACAAATGCCACTTAATTTATGTAGACTTTTCAAACAGACATCAAACACATTACATCATTATATTTTCACCACTACAGAAAATAAACTCAAATATGAATATAAAGACTTATGTGACTTTTGTTTAAATAGAAAAATGGGACTCTCTTATTAAATACTAATTTCAGCAAACTTGATGTGTATTTTGGACTCTTTTTCACCACTTGTCTGAAAGACAACATGGTTTTGTCGCCTTAATTATCTCCAATAAATACTTATGTCGTTTTTACTGTACTATAATGATTAATTATCTCACTTTTTTAACAGTTGGGGACCCATGACAAATGTGATAAGCTGTGATAAACCCTAAAGATTTCGCTCTTTCAAGAGCACTTTCACGGGATATTTATGTTTATGTTAGAGGACTGTGTATGAACATACACTGAAGAATTTTAAAGAGCCAGATAGTCCCTTTGTTAGAGGGACAAAACAAAGATAGCAGCATAACCCACATTATTTAAACTTGTTTTTTTCTTTCTTTTTAAACATTTAAATGGCAAACATGAGGCTAAATTTGGTTTTGGTAAGAGCTGTTCACCACAGCTGAAAGTTTCCAGTCAAAGGAAGCTGACCGAGTGCTTCCTCCTGCCTGCGGTGGACGCTTGTTGGACTGGAGACCAGTGTGGTGAAGAACTACATACCACCTTCATTGATAACAGTTTTATTATTGGTCCTTTATTTATCCAGGTAAAATCTCATAACATATTCTGTTCCGTTACTCAATGAGAGTAACGTATTCTGAATACTTTGGATTACTTAATACATTATCATGCTGTTTACAACTACATGAATGTACTATTGCTGTGTGACTTATTACTGTTACTGAAGGTTATTTGCCATACCAATACCAACCACATTTTAAATCTTAATATAAAATGAGTAACAGTAGGTTGACATTAGGTAAGGCTGCACTTTCTGCAGCGATCTCGTATAGAAAACTATTCTGCACCTGTAAAACAGGTTCGCGGCTCTGAACCATAAAGGCGTAAAACCCTAAAGGGACCTCTGGCTAATACATCCGGTTCCGTGTCGGGCTCGTAGCTGAAAACTAGCTTTACTTTGTTGTCTGGGTCAACTTTACTAGCGAGAGACAGAGAGAGGCGTTGAAAGGCTGCTCCAACGGGACTTTTTGTTTAGGAGGAAAACACGAACACGGTGTACAGTCGAGTCTTAGCTTACTTACAACTGGGCTCGTCAGGCTCTCTTCTTGGCTGCAGTGGTTATTATTATATTTACATGCTTCCAGCTTCCGTTTCTGCTCGGTGACAGCTGTACTTTTCCACTCTTTTTCTCCCTCCCTCGCGCTCACAGACACATAACCGGTATGGCTATGCTTGTAACAGGGTGTCACTAAAGCCCAACCCGAACTATGTGCCTAGGTGGTTGGGGTACCTATTGTCCTGTCAGCATTCTCCCCGCTCCCTTTCTCTTCTGAAGAATTACAAAGGCTGCATACTAGTGATGTGTCGGTCGCGAACGAAACGGCTCTTTGAGCCGACTCTTTGAAGTGAACGACGCGAGCCGTCCCCTAGAGACAAAGCACGTACAAACTCAGAAGCATGTACAAACTCCAATATACATGCAAATTCCAAAACACGTACAAATTCCGAAGCACGTGAAACCTCCAAAACACGTACAAACTCCAAAACACAACGGAAGTGCTTCAGGATGCTATGGGCAGTGTTGAGCTGTTGTTACCTAGTAGCTACACAAGCCAGGAAGTACTAACAACTGGATTTGGTGTGTGGTAGGAACAGGTAAATGAAAAATTTATTTTTAAATTATTATTAGGGTCCACTGTATATATATATATATATATATATATACATATATATATATATATATATATATATATATATAAACAGTTTTTTTTTTACATTAGTAATTCCTTTTGTGCATAATTTTATATTGTTGTTGATAATAAATTAATTAAAACAACAAAACAACCTGAAGAGCCGGTTCGGAGCTGGCTCTTTTTAGTGAGGCGAGCCGAAAGAGCCGGTTCTCTAAAAAGAGCCAGAATTCCCATCACTACTGCATAGGCTGTGTCCTGTTTGAATTTTGCATCCATATTTGGACAGGACAAAGGATTGGAAAAATAACCAGCTTGCTCTTACATGGGCAGGCCCTTATAAGGGCAGGTCTATGAGTGTAGGGTGGCAGACAGCAAACGGCCTTCCAGTTTGCTTCACTCGTGGTGGAGCAAGCCTGCAGGCCACAAGCCGGTCTTGCAGAGGCAAGCTGGTCTTCACCTCTCATTTTTGTCCAGTTTTACAGGCTGGAAGTCTCCGCTTCAAGTACTGGGCACTGGGTCCTTGACATAAGCTTGTCTGGCAATACTGGAGTCTCCATTTCCCATAGTGAGACGCTGAAATGAATGCTAGAAATGAGATCTTTAGGTAACTTGCGTAACCCTGGTTCTCAGAGTACCATGAGTAAGACATCTCACCAGACAGCCCTTCTTGCTGGGGAAAAGCGACAAGAGGTGCTTATCTTAAATAACAACTATGTAATAGCACAAGCTATTTAAGGGTGGGTGGCTCTGCCCGACATAATGATTGCAATCACCAGCCAATCAGGATTGGCAGAATGAGATAAATGCATCTGAGGAATATGCAGGGAGGCGCATTCCATAGTGACACATCTCACTCATGCAACTCTGAGAACCAGGTTTATGCAAGTAACCTAAAGTTAACACCGTTCATGTCATTCAGCCACACTTTGCTCCGCCCCCTACTCGCAGCTTCCTGCTCTACTGTGTTTAGTCGACCTGCGGTCACGTGACTAAGTGGCACTGAGTAGAGCCCTGAGCCCTGTGCAGAGGTACTTCCCTGCTGTAAATGAAAAAGTTGCTAACAGTGATGAATGTTGGACAAAGAGTCCCTGCTGTGCAAACCTCATCAACTTATGTAAACACACAAAATATCGTAAAACAAGAAATAACTTTAAATCTTGGAAGGAAAAGAGGAGGAAGGAGATCATATAGTGGTGAAAGTAAAGTTTCAGTCATGACCGGTGTCATCTTTCAGCATTAGTTAATGTTAAAGTGTTATTAGTCATCACAGCTGTTACTTTATGAAGGGGGAAAGTATGTGCATAGGCCAAAACCGCAGCCCAAAGTAAAACAATGGCTTTGGATCCCTTTATTCCTTTCCCTCCTTTTTTCTTGATATTTTCACTTGAAAATCATATTTAAATTTAATTGTAAGTGTAAAAAAAAACCAATAAACCTAAAGCAAAACATTATTTAGGATTAATTACAGCAGCTCTACACTAAACCACAGTGCGGCATGCTGGGTCCTCTTATGACCCACAAAAGCATTTTGTGATTGATCAGGAGTTCCCAGTCTGATTCCAGCAGATGCAAATGTTTACTGCGCGTAAATAAGTTTTATCGGTGTAATTCTGGGTTGTCCATCTAATTTTCATGTATGAGAAGCAGACTAATTTAAGGGGCTGAGACAAAATTCCCCCAGTCAAAGCAGAAACGGAAAAAGTAAACACCCCTCAATTACGGAAGTGCTGCTCTGCCAAATGAAATATTTTACTTTATTTATGTATTTATACTAGCAAAGTGTAACTGTTGAGTGTGCTGAGTGTATCTCAGCATCTTTACAGCCTCAGATTTGGAGCTAGCAGCCAGTAATCAAAGAAATCCCCTATTAAATGTACTCAGTATTTAAATGATTGGTAATCATATATAACATTTATAATGATATAATATACAATTCTACATGTTTTTATTATATAATAATATAATATGCAATTATATTTATTATTTTATTTTAGAATTCTGTTTTTATGACATTTTATTTTGAGCAGTGACGAAATGGGGGGTGTTTGATAAATTTAGCACAGTGAGCAGAAAACTACAGAAAATGTCACAGAGTTTCCAAACTTACTTCCTCTTTCTCAGCTTTATAAACCCACACTCGACTTCATTCACTCTCAGACTTTCTCTCTTGCATCCTCACTGGTCCTCAAAGGTCAAAACAACCATCACGAAGATGAACAAGCCACTGCTCCTGCTGGTCGCTCTGACTTTCTGCTGTTGCATCGCGTCTCTGCATGGTAAGAAAACATTACTGCTTTAAGGCAAAATATACCATTTGATTTTGAGGTCATTATTTTTTTCATATTTATCGTCTTACTTTAGTTACTTTAGTATTAAAAATACATTAGACATTAGACAGATTGATAAATTATTGATCCCACAAGGGAAATTTTTATGTTACAGCAGCATGATAAAGAGTAAAATACTACAGTCTACAGCACTCAGCAAATGACACAGTTAAATAAAAGTGCCACAGGCGCCTGGTGAGCGGCTTATATTGAGATATTACAGGCATTTATATTTTTACATCAGTGATAAAAAACATAGTAGAAATGTAGAAATATTAAAATATTAGTAGAAATATTAAAACTTTTTCAGTAGTTGAAAGTAAATATTGTTTTGAGTGTTTGAAGGTTATTACCCGAAGTCCATCTACTGGCTTCTTTGGGGCTTCTTACTGTTTCTTACTGTTTTCACAAACTCTTTCCTCCTAAAATAATATAAATGCTTCTTTTCAGGTTTTACTTTAAATACCTGCCGCTGTAGAAAGACGACCATGAGACCTGTTTTTGCTAAGATGGTCAAGAAGATTGAGGTGACTCCTGTTTCGGGACACTGTCCCCGAACTGAAATCATGTGAGTATTTGCAAAGGTCACATTTTTAACGGTGCTTTTTACTCTCTACTGTAATGCATCACAGTTTATACTGAAAGTGTCTTTAAAGATTGCAGAGCACAATAAAATAAAGCTTTCTATAGAAATGTTGTGGAAACTTACTTGAGTATTTTATCTTCATATCTTTAAGAGTTTTTCATTTTAAGCTTTTATACTGTAATTTTAAACTTTTTCACTGTTCTGTGAACCATGTAAATGTCAATAAAGCCCTTTAACATTTTGACATTATTGTATTATAACTTGCACTGATGATGATGATGCAAGTTTGAAGTTACCTGCTGACACACAGAACTGTGAACTAAGAGCAAAAATGAAACTTTTACTTCATGTCTTAGTTTTGTTTCTGCTTTAGTTTCAATCAAGCTTGTGCGGCGTGATAATTTCTCCATTTTTAAGTAATGTTTTGAATCTTCTGCTTTCTCAACAGGATCACTGTGAGGTCTGGTGCTAAGATCTGTGTCAATCCAGAGGCCAAGTGGTTTCCGGGCCTTCTCAAAACTCTGCAAAAGTGAGAATTTCTTATCAGTCATACACTTATCACTTTTAGAATACATGCGAACATTTCATAGAACCGGCATTTTTAACGTTTAGCTAACTTGCTGAAAAAATCCTGTTAACTGAGTTTTTGTATTATTTAGAGTTACTCTGATTATTAACTCCATCGTTTTTATTTTGAATTACAGGAAGAAGGCCGTCTCAACCACTGGGCCACGCACTGCTTCAACAACTAGCTTCTGATCACACGGCAGATCGATTCCTCCCTTCATCAGTCTGAATTACCTGTACAAACCTGTTGTATTCAGCACGAATACAGTTTCATTTTCTCGAGTGTTATCCTTTGATGACAAAGGAATAATTCTTAGAAAATCACATAATCTAAATGTGAATTTTTTATGTTTGAAATTCTGATAGAATTGATAAAAATACCTTTAAACTGTGCCACCTTAATATTTGAAGAAGGTACTGAAGATTGTTGCACACCTTTCACTTTTTTAATAGTTTGTATCTGTTACTGTTGCATTAAACGTGTGTATTTGTACTTTTTAATTAAAAAAAGATTTTTGTAATACCCACTGCTATGACTTCGATATGTGTTGTATCCCTGAATTTTGACTTTTTTAAAAAACAGAAAAATAAAGCACAGACAAGAAGAGTTTTCAAAAAATGACATTTTATTGCCTACAGAGGGTGTGAGTTGTTGGGGAGTGTCTCTGAAGATTTGTTTGTAACTGACAGGTGATGCTCACATATAAAATACAGATGGAGCCTTTGCAGAAGTCCTCACTTTATTCATGTAAATATCACAGCTTCAGGTTTTTCTATACGACTGTTTTAGCTTCAGAGGCCATTTCATTTCCCACAGTCTGAACACTGGATGAAGCAGGTTTAAAATACTTATTTTATTTTTGCTGACACATTGGATTCATTATTTATTTATATGGAATTACGGATTATCTCAGAAAATAATTTAAACAGACAAAAAAATACATTCAACATGTTTTTGTTGCCTTAATTTTCTCCAATAAATCCTTATGTTGTTTTTATTGTAGTCCAATGATTAATTATCTCACTTTCTTAACAGTTGGGGACCTATGACAAATATAAGTTGTGATAAACCCTAAAGATTTCGCTCTGACGTAAACAGGATTTACATAAATATAAATTAACATTGCAAGAAAATGAGCTCCCGTTTGAGAGCACTTTCACAGGATATTTGTTTATGTTAAATAAACATGTAATCTCTAAATTTTCTCAGATTAAATCACTTTTTACGTGTCTTGGAATCTTGTGTCTCGTGAAGTTTTCTACCAGAATCAAATTCGTGCATTTCCTTGCCAAATTTTAGAAGCCAACAGGAATTCTACAAAGGAGAGATCTGCATTTCTCTCTTTTTTAGTCAGAGGAACTAAACAGAAATGACGTCGTCACCCACATTATTTAAATTTTTTTCCTCTTTTTTTAACATTTAAATGCCAAAAATGGGGCAAACTTTGGTTTTGGCTGTTCACCACAGCTGAAAGTTTTCCAATCAGAGGAAGCTGACCAAGTACTTCCTCCTGCCTGCGGTGGACGCTTGGACTGGAAACCAGTGTGGTGAAGAACTGCATACCACCTTCATTGACAAGAGGTTTAAATGTGGTTCTTTAAAAACTCTCTCGAGAGCTAGAGTAGCACCTTTGTTGGTGACAGCTGGTGGCCTGAAGACGCACGCCCAGTTTTTATTCTCTTACCTCACATTACTAAAACAACAATGAAAGGCAGAAACTTTAAAAATACTTTAATTCATTTTGCAGAAATAACAGAATTGCATTTCTGGCTTTTGTCATTTATTTTAATTTTCTAAAATTCGGATTTGTAAAATGAAAGTTGCTCTTCAGCTTTGAAAATCTGTTGAGCTTCTGACTTTCTTAATTAATTCTTTCTTAATTAATTTTCCACAGTGAATTAAAGGAGACCGATTCTGCTTTTTCCTGTCTGTCTGCCATCTCTGTACGGATCCAATGTTCATGCTCAACATGGTCAAAGTCTGTAATAATGAGGTCAGAGTGTGTACAATACAAGTTCAGGCTTCAGACTGATGCAAACATCCTGTTTTCCTATTCTTGGGTCTATATGATGGCAGAGAAAGTGAATATACCTAATATGGTCATCTCAGGCACAGAAGCCCCGCCCACTTGCATCTGATGAGGGGCACCCAATCAGTAGAAAACGGGCTTAAAGGGAGCTAAAATACCTGAGTTGCTGCACAAACATGACGTAAATAAAGATTACCTTGAACTGCAATCCACCTGAAGATGCTCCAGAGTGGACTGGATTAGGAACTAAGCATAATAGGTCCCCTTTAATCGATATAATGAACATACTCGTCCATAATGCCATTTTTCATTAGTCGTATTTCTTAAATTCTGTGTAGAGATTCTGCAGCGAGCTGGCCTACAGCCATAAAATTCAGAGTACAAACATGACAATGAAATTAAAACGTCTACGTCTTTCCCCAAGTTACTATCGCCAGGCATCGTATTCACCACCAAAGACTATTGGGCAGTAGCCGAGACAGTTTGAATTAACAATGGAACAAAAATAAAACCAAATCAACTACAGCCAGACATCAAACATCAGGATTTCTACGTTCAGAAATTCCACGTGATGCTTGTGATGATCTTTGTCCTAGCAAGGAAACCACAAACAAGTGAGAGTGACCGTTTTACATAACGTAACAGAAACTGAGTCCTGAATTCCTCCCACAATCTCACCACATGAAAAGTTGGCTTGGAGGGATGGAAGGATGGATCGAAGGGTGTTGGCTGGGCGATGGTGCTGGGTTAATCTCTGAGGGTCTTGGTCTCATGGGCAGTGCTGCTGTTGGAGAAACTGTACAAACTAGGCACATTGTTTGTAGAAAAAGTGTATGAGGTGCATCTACAGAGACAAAATTAACAAGTGAACTGCTTTCAGGTGATGACAGTTTGGTATTGTTGTGGAATAAATGCGAACGTAACTGGTGTTTAATGTGTGTGAAAGCAGAAATGACAGGAAAACAAAAGAAGCAAGCGAGGCTTTGAGATGACGCTGGAGAAATAAAACCCATATAGACGAGCTGCTTTTAAACCTAGAATATTTATGGTTTTTTTCAAAAAAAATGTTGGTAATACTGAGTAGTACAAAGTACTAATTGAAAGACTGCATGTTGGAGACAGAAAATGCCCGTAGTTCAAAAAACAAGAGCTGGAAACAGAGACACGTCCGGTCTCTACAAGAGCATCAGAGACAAATGTGGAGGTGGTATTCACACGAGATCTTTAGAAGAAAATTACAACACCAAGTACACGTTTGAATTGTGAGAAAACTTTACGCCCCTTTATCAGGAGAATGGTACATTCCCCTCACAGATGTGAAAGACATGCCGTCATCAAAGACAGATTCATTTATGTACAGCTGTGGTACAAAAACCAGGAAATAAAAACCCTGTGAGGTTAGTTCAGGAGTGAAGTATAGGCCTCTAAATGCTCACCGGGATCGAATCCACCGAACCCAGAGGTGAACTCCTTAGTGTTAAATCATGTGCAACAGAAGGCCAGTAAAAGTGAAGAACCTGCGATTTAAAGCTGCAGCTACACGGTCACACGCCGCGCTGTGCCGACGCCACGTATCCCAGAATTATGGCTTTCAAACACAGGAAAAGCTTTGACTGGTTCAACTAATCTTTACTACACACTACAGTGCGAAATGTGCCAGATATGTTTATCACTAAGAGGCACATCTGCCTGCACAGACAGGACTGGGTGTCAACCATCATGCTGCACCAGTTAAAATGTGTAGAAAAAGCTGGTTTTTAATATCAGATGTTTTAAATTCATTCTTTGAAATCAGATGGTTTCTGGTTTAAATAAGCTTAACTTTTCTGTGTTCAGACCAGTGATTCCCAATCTTTTAAACTTTTCCTGTTCCAGTGTAGAAATGAGGGGGAAAAATAAGATAATAGGACACAATGTACATAGTAAATATGTCCGAGGTTTCAAATAATGAAGTCAGCATATGTACATGAGCTACGTGAGCTTAAATCCTGTGCTTCAGACAGTTTTTATAACCCTCGTTTCTTTATGAGGCCAAATAGAGAGGACGTGCCAAATAAGGTCATACTGGCACCTGCAGGTTTTGAGGGGCCCTTGAAGAGAAGGGGGAAGGGAGCTAAACAGCTGAGTGGTGACACTAAGATTAGTTTTTTTTTCTACTCTTAGGTCTGTATGAGGCCAAAAGATGGATATCCTTAATTTGGTCATCTGAGACACAGAGTCCCCACCTAGCTGCAGTTTAAGAGGGGCGACCAATCAGGAGAAAGCTGACTTAAAGAGTGGGTGGTCTTAAACCAGGGAGAGTATGATTAAGGGCTGCACAGACACATTTAGATAGTTAGGTTTATTATTTTTGTCCTGGTTTTTAAATTTAATGGTATTTAATGAGGTGATATTTCTTGGCACCAACAGTGTCTGTTATGACAGATACAACAGAAGGGTTAAAACTCAAGAGGAAAGCTCTTTTGGTCTCCTCTGTGCTGCTACTTTACATGTACCTTAATTTTCCTTGTTACTACGAGCCCCCACTGGTCCACATGCCGTACTTTGAGAACCCGGGTCTGAATGAGAGAGGAGCTAAAACTGGCCTGGTAAGGCCCAGTGTAAGATAAATAAGGATTATTCTGAACAGTAATCATACAAAGCTACTCTGGTAGATTGAGCTGGAAACACATAACATCCACTTTAATACAAGCCATGTCCACTTGTCTCAGTTTGCATAGCTGAATTGTGAGCAGTGTCTGTTTTAAGACTTTAACAGCTGACAGAAATCACACAACGAGTTAAAAAGGGCAGAGACTAGAGCAAAGTTCCCATAATAAACAGGATGCAGATTTTAGTGTGTGGATTTGGAGCTGCTGGTTTAATCATTTGAGAAGATTTCTTTGAGAAAAACTCCAAAACATTTATGTTCCTCCCTCTCCATCTTAAAAAATAATCTCATTTTCTTTGTACTGGCACTGAAAACATGTAGTACTGACACCCAGTCCGATCCCTTATCATTCATCGCGTCAGCCTCTCTAAAGGCCTTAAAGCAAACTAAATCCTTATTCAATTAAAACTGACCAAATATGCTTTATTTGTTTCTTCTAAAACTAGGACAAATGTGATTTTCCCAGGTTAGGAGTAAAAGTGCATCAGTATTTTATCAAAAATGCACAAGGACCTGGGACTTCTACAACGACAAGATGAACAACAGCATATCCGTATGCAAACACATACATTACCTGTGCTTTTTCAGAACAGTAGCTTCCTGTTTGGTTTTGCTCGTACGACATGACTCTGAGAGTCTTTAGCGTGAAAGGTGCTGCTGGATGCATAGCATAGCCCTGAGTTACGACTTACAGAATAAAGAGCTATTCCTTCTAATCATCTGACACAAATACACAAAGTTTAGAGTCCACAGGGATCTGGCATTAATCGGCTCCGAGAACCAAATTCATAGCGAGCCTTTTTAGTAAATACATTCAGCCTCTTGGTCAGGAAACATCGACTAAAACATTAAACGATATACGTTTTCTCTCTGGCACCGATAAATAAAGGTCTTATTACTGACGGAGGACATGTCGCTTGCTGCGGGGGATTCTTTGGCGAGGCAGATCAGGGGTTTAAAATAAAAAAGAAGAAGAAAACACAGCATGAAAAGCTCAAAGCTGTGAAGCGGACTGTTTGTGGATGTCAGGAAAAAGGCAGCGTCTGAGCAAATCTGCCTGCAATGCTTAGAAAAATATTCAAACAACTGATTGTTTTATTACTTCAGAGCTGCAGAGAACAAAAGCCTTTGCAAAAAGAAAAAAAAACACTTTTATAAAAGACGTACCGCACCGAGGTAAAGTGAAAGAAATTCATACAATGCTGAGTGACATGGGCCTAATTCTAAACATGGATCCAGGATGACGCATAGCTCCATGCTAAATAGCATTACTTTTAAAAAACACCCAGCTTGCACATTTTATCCTTAAAAATTTCCACCCATTTCCCCGCTTATTATCAAATTCGTTTTTTGAAACTCAAATAAGGACCTTTTTGCAAAACAATTACCAACAGAAACAATCCTTCTACATTCTCCTATAACACTCAAAAGGTTGAGGTTTTTTGTTTTTGTAGTGTTGACCCCCCGTTCAATTAAATACCCGTCAGTTAATGTGGGAGTGAAAGCAGCTTTCAGCTCTATAAACTGTGCAGCATTAATACGATCACGTGTCTGTACTCTAAAAATTTCACAGCTGTGTGAAATGATGCTTACGTTTGTGTAGCAGATTTACCTTAAACAGTTGTTTGTATTCGTTTGTTATTGTAGAATCTTTAAGCGGCCATGATTACAACTAATCAAAAAAACAAAAAAACAAAACAGACGTTGGGAAATACTTCATCCCAAGCCCAACATTTGGTATCAAGCCTTTTCAGGGGGAGAAAAGAAAACAAAATATACAGTGTGCAAAAACATAAAAAGGAGCAACACCCGGGGCAAATACTTCACTCCTTTTGGGGTTAGAGGCGGTCAGATGGTGTCCGAGTTTAACGTGAACTGTACAGGGTCCTGTATGAAGCTGGAGGGAGGAGGTGGGACAGTGTTTAAAAGGTGAGGTAAAAAGGGGTAGGCGGGGCGCTCTCTCTCGTTCTCGGGGTGCACTACCTGTGGACCGGCAGGTGCAGCCCGTTGAGGGGGTTGAGCGGGTGGGGCAGGGGAGGGTGCAGCTCCAGCTGGGCCAGCAGGGAGAAGTGGTCCGAGGGGATGTGCGGGTGGGGGCAGCCCGTGATGTTGTTGTCTATGAGCCACTGGCTGTCGAGCGGTCCGAGCATGCCCAGGACGCTCATGTGGGTCTTGGAGAAGAAGATGTAGTCGATCACACCCTGCAGACACACAAACGCCACCTGATGTTAACTCTGTGTTAAAACAACACCAACCAATTTAATGATCCACTGCTTCCCCATTTCCATGGCAGCACATCCTCAATTTCTCGTGTTTTGGTGTCTCGCACCAAAGTTACAAATGGCCTGTATTTGTATAACGCTTTACTAGTCCCTAAGGACCCCAAAGCTCTTTACATATCCAGTCATCCACCCATTCACACACTGGTGATGGCAAGCTACATTGTAGCCACAGCCACCCTGGGGCGCACTGACAGAGGCGAGGCTGCCGGACACTGGCGCCACCGGACCCTCTGACCACCACCAGTATGGGTGAAATGACTGTCCAAGCCGGGGCTCGAACCGGCGACCTTCCAATTAGAAGGCGAACTCCCAACTCTTGAGCCACGATCGCCTCCTACAAGCAGAGGAGGCGAGGAAGAAAGCTTTTCTCGTTTCTCTAATGTGTGCCATCCATCTGTCTGTGACCCCAGCACACCTTGCATAATGCAACAGGAATGGAGAGGATGCAGGAGAAAATATCAGTGAGAATGCACAGGGAGCGTTTTTACCATCAGTATATAAAAGACACGTGGCCACAGCTGGAAGAGACGAACCATGGTGAGGAGGACTAACACATCAAACCTTCTGCTTTCACTGCTTTCAGAGTACACCCTTAATTCTTTTTAATATTCAAGTTTGTTTTTCAAGGAGAAGGGATGTGCGTGATATGAACATACTCCGTTACAGGTCCTCATGCAGCTTCCTTCAACAGGATGGAGGAGACAAGGAAGCACAACACAAAGAAAGGAGAAAAATCTGCTGTTTGTCATTCGTCCGTAAAGCATTTCAATCTGCCGAGACTCGTACAGAAAGCCTGAGCTCTTTCTAACAACTGTTTAAAAAGGTCCAGTTGGTCTATTTTATTTACCCCTTTCCTCACTTTTCCACACATCACTTCCTGTCCTCTTTTCCTCATCACTGATTGGGTCTTGTGTTTCTTCTTTAATGACACCACCCTTTTCACTGAATCACAGAGAGGCCCTTTGGGTGACTTTTGGTTACTTGTTCTTATTACCTGCAGTTTAACCAATCACTTCATGACTTAAAGCCTAATCTAGTTTTTCTTTGCTTTTCAGAGTAAACATCATTTAGCACTGGAGTGCAACGTGGCAGGTTCCCCTGATGATACAAATCTTTACCTCTGAGCCTCCTACTTAACAGGTTGCATAAAATAATTCAGGTTGTTGCTCAAACTTCCACGAGTGGACGAGTGCGAGTGTCGTGACCAGAGATGGGCAGTAATGCGTTACTTGTAATGCGTTACTGTAATCTGATTACTTTTTTCAAGTAACGAGTAAAGTAAGGGATTACTATTGCAAAAACGGTAATTAAATTACCGTTACTTTCCCGTAGGAACGCTGCATTACTAAAACGAGAATGCGAAGAATTTTTTGCGAGAATGTCTCATGACAGTGACGTAAGCGAGTGCGACGTTCGTGACAACAGCTGTGTGCAGATCAACAATGGATCATATATCGAGTGCGGGAGAGAATATGAGCGTGCAGCGTTTAAAGCGTGGAAGTACTGACCTTACTTTGAGTTTGATTCCATAAAAAGTGACAAAAACATTAGTGTCCGTTGTGCGTGGGAAGAAAACTTCTTTTTACAGCAAAAAAACCCCTAAACTTCCGAACAAGCACCGAGTAGCTACGACGTAATGGGAAACTCACAGAGAAACTCGCGGATTCTTCCACTGACCGCTGCACACCTGCACCAGGGTAAACCTCCGCCTGCCCCACTCCTGCTTTACAGGTGAAAATAGAGCAACAGGACCGCTAGTCTTTGACTTTATTTATTTTCTGCTGTGTTTTACTTGCATCTATTTGAAAGACTGAGTGTAAACACACAAAATATTTTATTTTATGTGCTGGAATGTGCAGAAAATAAGTTTAAATATTAAACAAATTTCTTCCAGTCAGAGAATGTTGCATATAATTAAATTTTTTGCTTGATGCATAAAGTTAAAAGATTAAAACTAATAAAACAAGTTTTAAAAAAGGAGACTTTTACATTTGATTACATTTTGTATGATGGATTATGCAGAAAAAGTAGAATTGGGCTGAAAGATCTATTGTGTTTTTAAAAAGTAACTAAGTAACTAAGTAATTAATTACTTTTGAAAATAAGTAATCAGTAAAGTAATGGGATTACTTTTGGGGGGAAGTAATCAGTAATTAGTTACTGATTACTTTTTTCAAGTAACTTGACCAACACTGGTCGTGACTAGTAATGTTGTTGATGTTGTTGATGCTGTGCTGAGACGTCCAAACTTAAGTGTTAATTGATATTGTGTTGTTTTTAATCTGTTTATTACATTTTTGTGTCGTTTTATTTCACAATGAGAAGGAGCTGGTTTGGTTTTTTGCTTCTTTTATGAGTGTTTATAGAAAATCCCTGTTTGATGTAGAGTTTCTAATTTAGTTTCTAATGAATCTATTTTTCGCTGAACACATTAGCTCCTCAGATGAGTAATCAACGCTAAGAGAAGCAGCAATGAGTCAAGCTCGTTATTAGTACAAACATTAATCACCGAAAGTGTTGCCAGTGACTCCGTGGGATTCAGCCAGTGATATCGCCAGTGGGCAGAGACTAAAATTGTAAACAAGTAGATGAGTCTTACAGATGCAGGGTTAGTGAGAATGGCTCGTCCGCACGGTCTGAAGAGCTACATTAAAAAAAGTTGAGTCTGTGGAAGGTTTATTAATGGCTGGCCGTAGATGCCTCGTCTCAGAGGGTATCACTGTGAGCTTTAGCTCCCTATGGGTCTCCCCGTCGCTGGCTGCCGAGGTCTCGCCCCCACTTGTAACCTCAGACATCCCCGTGTGGAGGCTGGAGGGACTAAACATTGCTCATGTGAAGATTACAGTCAAAAACACCCACCAATCTGGGCTTAAATTCCCCAACACTGGAAAGTCTGTGCATGCATGCAAGCATACATATATATACACATATATAAAAAAATAAGGTAATAAATAACTGACGCCCCCAATACTGAATAAATTAACCATTTGTGAGACAAGAAAAAGAGAGCAGGAAAAAAAAGAAGAAAAGAATTTGAGCGTGAACTGGCTCGATGACTCATTAGAAACCGAAGCTGAAATGATGTGACAAATCAAAACCGCGAGGCAGCTTCACACGAAATAAAGCGAATACGAGTTTTTGCTGCGGAGCGCGCTGAAGGGTAAAAATCACGGCTCAGAGGCCGCGGCGTTCAAAGTTTTCCGTTCCCGCTGACAGCTCCCACTGCAAAACTCAGACATACAAAAGTGAAACACAGTAACAGTATTTTTCTTTCTTGATTGAACTTAATGCCCACCTATAAGTCTGTGTAATTCACTCAGTTATACAGAGTTCCCAGCACCACAGAATTCATCGTTGACGTTAAATTTGTCGCTGTAACGCGTTCATCTACACGACTGAACCTGCACCTGAAACAGCGACATTATCCACAATAAATATAGCAGGTAGTGATTTTCTGTATTTTAACGTGGGAGAGACGACCAGGAATATCACATGTTGTCATATGCAGCCCTGTCGATGCGACGGCTACAGCGATGGACCAATGAAGGGTAACGGTCCATCTCTGGAAACATGCAAAGTACTCATTATGAGGCTGGAGGAGTAGCGGAGGCTTGATTTGCCAGTTTATTAGCTGGGAAAAACCACTCGGTTAAGTTTAGGGACTAAACATTTCTTGTTTAGGTTTAGGGAAACATTGCCATCTGTTCCCTGACTCACAGGGTTATGATATTAGTGTGACAGCTTCATAATGCCTGAAACCGCAAAGGTCACAAAGCACCAAAATGAGCCATGGCGGTGGTTTTTGATAAAATGATATCAAGTGACACCTCAAGGATGAAAACGAGCTTTGCGCATCAGCATCCGTCCCAGTGTACATGGAGACTAATTTTATTCCTCTCTCTTACTTTATTTCTTTCTTTGGAAAGTCCGCGCTGCGAGGTGACACGCTTAAAAACTGTCAGCATCTGTGTGCAGCGTGGGTCTCCTCAAAACCACAGACCATCGACGTGTTTTACATGATAAAGACGCTTACAGCACAGTGAAAGTTTGAAAGGTCGAAACAGATACAAATTAAGATGGTGACAACAGGATGTGTAGGCTATAGTGCATTTTGTAACGTGATATTACTCCACACCAGCGCCTGTTATAACATGTCCCAAAGATAAGATAAGCTTTATTAGTCCCACACGTGGGAGATTTGTTGTTACAGATGTTAGACAAATGTTAGCGAGGAGGACAATAGTGGATGTTAGTGAAAATATGAGCATTATTATTACTAGAGCAAGATGATAAAGTCAGGACAAAAACTGATATCTGTACACGGCGGCTCTAAATACAGTATGCTAGCACTAAACTAGCAGCAAACATACCCAGACCCAGATCTTCAACAGTTAACAGTAGCAGTTAGGGCTGCCACGATTAGTCGACTAGTCACGATTACGTCGACTATCAAAATCGTCGACGACTGATTTAATAGTCGACGCGTCGTTTGAAGCTTTGTAAGATCACAAAAGACGCAGGAATAAGTAGTAGGATTTAAGAGTGTAATAACAGACTGAAACAGAAGATGGCAGCACTGCATGTACAAGGATGCCAGCTGCCGCTAAACCCCGAAGAAGAAGAAGTAGCTCGTCCCATAATTTATAGCGCAGCCCAGCTCTGTTTCCAACAATGGTGGCAGCTAGTTAGTTTTAATATTACTCTTATTATTCTTTCTGGGTCACAAAATAAACGTTTAACATATTTTCAGGCGAGAATGTAGCTGTGTAAACCTCAAATATCTGCTCAGTTTATCAAGACACCACAAAAGCGCTCCGACGTTTTCGGAGCCGTCTGTTAGCCACTAGCTCGATAGCTAGCTGGGGGCTAGGCTCACTAGAGCCGTGAGAACACCGGACTCCCGCAAATCGTTTTCAAACCCACCGCCGTCTTTCGCTACTCAGGTTAAACATATATAAGTCACTTAGATAACTTAAAAATGTTATTGTTTGGCCTTTTTTAGTATTTTATTTGTTCCTGAGTAAATCGGTTTGGCTGAGATTAAAGTTAGTTTTTACACAGCTGAATAAACGTCAAGCAGACAGCTGATTATCAGAAGTGTGAGATGCTCGAGAATTTACTCCAGTGTCCTGTTATATTTTAGATAGGAAGGAGTTTATTAAACTTCACCGAAACAATCTGCAAATTTCATTAAAATTTAATAAACTATCATCTTGTCTTTATTTTTAGTTAGCACAAACCTTAAACACTTAAAGCTGTAAGCTAAAGATAGTTATATAAGAGCAGATGGATGCATGATCTGATTAGTCGACTAATTGCAAAAATAATCGGTGACTAGTCGACTATCAAAATAATCGTTTGTGGCAGCCCTAGTAGCAGTCAGACATAGCACTGTAGCTATTTGTACAGTATAAGCACAAGCTGCCATTCACACACACTCACCGATACACTAATTCTTCTTCCTGCTTCTTCCATCTAAAGTTTGTACTGTTAACCATAAATCATGCGTGACAATCAAGCTCATGTGGATTAATGAAAAACTGATGCAATAACCACTATTTCTTGGTAGCAGTTTCCTCTCCGACGGGGTCTCTCTGGCTCAGATGTGTGAGGTCCCCACCATGAATAATTGCTGCTTTGGAACGGCTTTCTCAAGGATAAAGACACAATCATTACCTGACCCTGGCTTGCTTAACATGCAGAAACAAGACTAGCTGGCAGAGTGACTCACATTTCATGATAAATATGATCCAGTAACGTAAACCTTTACATTTAAAAAAGAAAGTAACTGGTAAGCACTTTTTTCCTAAGTTGGGTAGCTTCTCTCTAAGTGAGCTCACCCTGTCTCACTTAACTTACAGAAACACATAAGCTGACTCACAAAAATCGGGCACGACCCACCAACCAACTTCTGCAGACCTACAACAGTGAACTCATCAAGTTCAGTTGCTTTACTCAAACCAGGATAAGGTGAGCTGTCAGATCACTCAGTAGTAAAAGGGGAAAGAACATCTGCAGCAGGACATCTGTGTCCTCTCACAGAAGCTGATTAGAGTCAATGTGACTCACTGCACAAGTTATCACACAAACACAGAATGAATCTTGGCGTCCTGAAGCATGGGGCAGGGAACGTTTTGGGTGGGTGAAAACAACTCCCCCTCTAACTTTTCAGTCAGACACATTTGCAGGACCAGAAATTCCCGACCCTGCTCTACGCCCTCTCTGAGGCTGCTTCTTGATGTTTCTTCCCATTGAAGGTTTTTCCTTCCACAGAGGACGTTTGGGGGTCTCGGTCAGCCTGACTTTTGACATGTTGGGCACTATATAAATTACTGTTATGGCTTCAAATGGAAACGCGTTTATTTGTGTTTTTGTTTTACCTTGAAGTCATATGTGTAGTTGGTGTAAGGCATCAGATTGCTGTCGTAGGCGCTCTTGAGCTGGAAGCTGTGTGTGATGCTTCCATCCGAGTTTCCGTTCTTGCCGTTGCAGTTGAAGTTGGTCAGACATTCGCTGTAGCGTAGCTCCTTAAAGTCCTTGTGGTTCTCGGCCACTCCTCCATTGCTCAGATACTCCACCACACCTGCATCAAAGAGCAGGAACATTAGTGAGATATTAATTAGAAATGTATTTAATTATTAAGGAAAAGAAACTCATGACATCATTCGTGGCTTTAAAGGGAAACTGATGATGGAAACCACGCTGGCAACAAATGAATATACAGACACGTTCCCATTGCCGGTAAAAGCAAAGAAAAAACGAGAAAATAAAATAAAATAATGAAGGTTCACATTTTTTAACACGGATAGGTCATTTTAATCAAGCGAAATCTATTTTTCTTTGTTATGTATTAATTGTGTCAAGTTATCAGGTGTCCAGAATGTATCAGGTGGGAACTTTAATCAGGTTTGGTTGATTTATATGGAAAGACCCTGGTTCCTGATAAGTGACAGAGCCCTACCGGAGTCAGGCAGCGAGTTGAGGTCAGCGCACAGGACGATGGGGATTGAGGACGGGTCAGAGGTCGGCGATCCCGTTGCCACAGAGCCCGAGGCCCTCTCAGCAATGCTCTTTAACTCTGACAGGAACATCATGGTTTGGATCAACTTGACGTCCGAGTACTCAGGGTCCCAGTGCATGTGGGCGTTGGCCACCAGGATGAGCTGCCTCTCCTGAGGCGGCTTCATGCCTATATAAAAAAAAAAAAAAAAAAAAAAAAAAAAAAAAAAAAGTCAAGTAGGGCTTAAATCAAAATTACTTTAATTAAAAATTTGATTTACGCATTATTAAAAAAGATAAAATGTAAAAAACAATCCTCTCATGCTCTTTTTAATTCACGTCCTTTTACTTCTATTAAAAGTTCAAATTCACTCCCCAACAGGTTCACATACATTTATATAAACTATAGTTCACTGTAGGGCTGTGTGATATGACCAAAATCTCATATCCCGATATAAGAATTCTATCGCCTGATAACGATATAAATCACAAAAATGTAACATTTTCTGTAAATTCTGTGAATCTCGGGCAGCTCGTCTTGCGGGAAGTGTTTCCAGCTGGGCGTCATGTAGCCGGAGTCGAGTGTTTTAACCGATGCATTAAGCTATACATTTTTAGACATAAGTTGTAACGGCCGCCGTTTTCTTTGTGAGTATTTATTACACGGCGTGCTGCGGGGAAAAGCCTGTTCTAACGTTTGAGTCTAAGGTTTATTTTTTAGCACCCGGCGGCTCTTTTTTAATTCTCATCCGTAAATAATCTGCTCTTTCACGTGATTTAGTTTATTTTGAAAAGTCTCAACAGGATCTTGAGCTTTATTGTGAAAGGTTTACGTGGAAAATAAACAAGTGAACACGCGATGCTGTTACTGTCGTTGTTGCTAACGACAACGCATAAAAACAGGTGCTTGTCCGTCCGTAGTGTGGTTATATTAAATATAAGAGAAAGAGAGAACTTTAAGAAATTAATATAGCCACTACAGTGATCATCAAAACGATGAAAAAATATTGCCGTAAACAGTTTATTTTGCGACACCACGAAACAAACGATAGCGTAAAATGAAACGATGGATGTTTTTATATCGTTATCCGATATATATCATTATATGAACAGCCCTAGTTCACTGAAATGTAATTAAAGACCAATACAAACTTAATGAAAAATACTTGATTCCCTTAAAGTTTAAAAAAAAACAAACGTTGTCACCATTTATACACGATCATGTGACATCCTAAAAGTCTTCATAAAGAAGCCCTGAAAGGAAACTTTTTCCAAAAGCAGCAACTTCCAGAAAGAACGGCAGACAAGCCGAGAAGCTGCAGCTCCTGTTGTGGCCACTTGAATAAGCAGCAACTTAACACAAACTTAAAAGCAGAAATCAGCATTTTACAGCCCGACACAAAAACAATTTTTACTTTCCACATATAGTTTTCACATATGATCAACGAATTTTATTTATGCTTTTACAAACAAAAAGTTCTATAAATAAAGCCGTGAAAGATGCATATAAAAACTACACCAGGAAAGAAATTAACTGACAATGATTCTAAATCTGAGTTGTGGTTTTTTCTTCACTTATTTTGAGAATAAGGCTTAAAAATATATGAATTACACAATTCTACACACTTTTACTGTACAGACATTTATAGTTCCACAAAATTATACTGGGGGGAAAAAAACAGACGCTATGTAAGCAAAATGGTACATCACTTTCACTGACACATGAAAATAAATAAATAAATAAATACATAAATAGGATGTAAAAGTCCCCTGAACAAATCCTCATCGTGGTCTTATTTCAGATGCAGTAAACCACAGAACTATGAGGCAACTTCAGAAACTTAAAAGCGCTGACAGAGTCAAATATTTAAAAAGGAAGAGTGCGATATAGTGAGCATCAGTAAACGAGACAGGAAACGACCACAAACAGAAGTTTTACTGTAGCTCGCTGGGAGTGCAAATGGCCTGTGCCCATCTCTCGCTGCAAACCTTAGTAAGTTAACTAACTAATCAAATACATATAAGCTTTAAAGCACCGATATTATGTGAGCATCATCAGCCACAGTGATGCAAAACACCTTCAAACACACAATCTCCGTGGACACAACTTCACTAAAACGCATTTTCCGTACGACGGCACGGACCCAACAGCAGGACCTGTATGTGTGTGCAGGGAGATACAGGAGGAGCACTGCCAGCGCCCTACACGGTGACCTCCAGTGGGCAAGTTTCAGACAAACTGTCAGGAACAGACTCCATGAGAGTGGCGTGGAGGCCCGATGCGCAGCTCGACTGGGATCCCTGAAGTTTAACTCGCTTTGTGTTATACTGTGATAATCGAGCGTACCTTAATTTTTTTAACAGTGTGTATTCTGTTCAGTTTACTTGTCTTTTAAACATTACATCTTTTCTTTTTCTCTTTCCATTTACAGCCTTTGTTGTAACTTTTTAACTCTCTTTGTAAAGCTCCCTGAAGCCTGATTAAAACCCAATAGTGACACCTTGTGGGAAAATACATTACTGCAGTTTTACTGTTTAATATTTTGGGCAAAAATAATTGTAGATCACAATTTTGCTCTGTAACTACTGAACTGTGTGCATGTATCACATGTAAGTAATAACGCTGGTTTTATAACTTTCTAAATATCCAAGTTACAGAGGCAGGCGAGTCAGTTTCACATGCATGGTCATGTTGTCATGGATAATTTGATAATATAACAAAGCTGAAGCCATTTTTGGGTCAGAAGAAAACAACTTGGAATTACCTAAACTGCTAAATTACAAAATGAAAGTCCTTTCTTACCCCCGGAGAACATGTCCTTATTGACCTCGAGCAGCACGGCCACCCCGATGTTGTCTTTGGTCATCACTCTGTTCAGCATGACCTCTGAACCCTCAGAGTTAGCCATGGCTACCTGATTGAACTCCACAGTGTGTTTCTGGATCAAAGTGAACCTGTGAGAGAATCAAACAAGCAGCAGAAATGTCCACGAGGGCTTTGAAAATGCACTAGTTTCATATGAAAAGTTTTTCCTCCTTTAAATCTGCTCCTCGTCCTTCAGTTTTCCTGGCTCAGAGAGAACCAGGCTGGGCGACTACAAAGGAAAGTAAATGTAAACAGGCTGCGATGAGTCTGTGATGCAGTCTTATGTTTGTGACCATTTCTAAATAGATCACATGGAAAATCATACATCATAAAACACAGTGAGCTGTGTTGTGGCGAATCCACTTAGCCAAAATAATGGATCGGACATCAGTTGTAGAAACGATAGTCTTTATATAAGGCTTCAAAAAGGGGAATGTACAACAAATAAACTGCTTGACATCAGAGCAACATATAATGGCTTCCCGAAACTTTCTTTGCTAGCTAAAACCCCAGAGTAACTTTCGTCTACCACAAAGGATTCTGGGAAACGCAGTTTTCTAATGAAAATAGCTGTTAAATGCTCCCCTTTAGCAGAAAATTAAATCTATAATTAACAGCTCTCACTAAACATGTGACTAACACTTAAATCACTTACAAAATAACCAAAATGCTGTTATCAAACAATAAACTGCAATAAAGTTACAACAAGCTGAGCTCCATCTATGGCAAAGATTACCCAAAAAATGACATATTTATAGTAATAATATAATTATAATAATAAAATAAATTTTATAGCTGAAACTGAAAAAACAAAAGCCCAAAAAACAACTTGAGCTCAGATTTTAATAAGAGGAAATTTTTTTCTTTATGTAGAAAAACTTTTCATCAAATGTGTTCACGCAGTTTCAAATCATCACGGCCAACATAAAGGCATGTTTTGTAACGTGTATAAAATAAAGCTCTTAAACTCACTTCTCAGTCTTGAAGAACACGGCACAGCCGTCCACATGTTTCCTCTCCTGTTCTGAAACCAGTTTGGCACGAGATTTTGGACAGAAGTAGCCGTCATAGCCGCGCTCCTTTAGTGTTTCCAGAAACAACATGTAGTACTGCTCCGTCTCCACCTCCTGCAAAAACACACAAGGTAAGAAAAGTCACGTAAAGGAGCAGATGACATATACAGGGAACGCACACAACATTAAAACACTGACAGGTGAAGTGAACACCGCTGATCGTCTCTGCTGGGAAACCTTGTAAACTGGATAAGGAAGGGCTCGAAGTCATAACCAGGGTTCTTGTACTATTTAAAGATACACATCAGTGCTTTTAAGATCTAAGTAAATACAATTACTTGTGGCCCCTCAGTCTCCGAGTAGACACAAGCTCTGAATGATCACATTCACAACTTTGGGGTGTCCACGCAACCTGCCCGGTGATGACGACACCCCATCAACTTTTCACGGTTGTGGGGTTAAAAACTAAGGAGGAACATCCTGATTCCTTGAAATTCACTCACAACTGTAAGCGCACTTCATTCAAAAAAGCCAGTGAAGTCAAAATGAGTCATGATTTACTAAAGAGATGAACGCTGGTATTTTTGCTGTGGCTTTATCGGAGCAAAAAACTTTGAAAGGCGAATTAAATCACAGAAACATGATTTAAGAAAGCTAAATTTGCCATGTTTGATGAATGAAAGGGGAGTGTATCATAATGATTAAATGGTGCAGGTGGATGGCTCAGAGCTCTGTGTGCAGTGCATGAGTTTTAGCTCCATCCTGTTCCTCACTTCTCTCAGATCCATGCAAGATTGAAACGGAAATTATCAGTATGCATGTGGCACAGTCACTGCATCATTTTATTAATATGCAGCTTTGTCAGGGTCTGATGATGAATAGTGTTTTGTTTCTCTTCTGCATGTCCTGCAGGTTAGCTGTTACACAGATGGACTAGTTGGTAATATACTTCTCAGGGAAGTTTCCACTAAGTGGAAAATAAAGCCAGCTTTGTATGGGCAGGATTAATCAGTAACATCTACCTCTTTATCTCCAATACACAATGGCTCGGCTGTGCTGACAGGTGAACGCTGGATACTGTGGATTGATCCAAGCAGTTTATAGCAGCTCTGCACACAGTCTAATGATTAGAGCGGAGAATAGTCCGAAGAATAATAACAACCTTTGTTGACACGATTGTGGGGGAATCACTTCAGGGGACGGACAGATGGCTACAGAAGGCAATAGCACCAATTAAAAATGTTAGAAAAATCACAGCCAGACAAAAGCAGGCTCGTTTTAGTTCATCTTTATTGTTTTTGTTCAGATTTTGAAAGCATTTCTTTAACTGCAAAAATGGGTCCAATGCCTTGTGCACTGGAGAGCAGTCCGATCCCTGCCCTAGTGCATGAGGCTAAGAGGTGCTGGGAAGATGTAGTCTGGTTCACCTCAATCCACAGCACTGTGTCTGTATATACACATAGACAGCCCCAATATTGATGCAACCAGATAACCATCTGAGTGGAAAGATATCCAAATTATTAAAAAATCTCTTTGTCTAAGGTACGCTATGGCTCCACCATAAATACTCACCAGTAATATGCCGCAAAACAGTTAGTGAGGAAGATTTAAAGTATCTTACAAGGCGGTCTAGCTTTACCTGTAGGCTGATGATGTCAGCGTCACAGCTGGTGATTTCCTCCATGATTCCCTTCTTCCTGTACTCCCAGTTTAAGGCCCAGGATGGACAGTAACCATACAGCTGTCGCGTGGCATACTTGTCGCACAGCACGTTGTAGCACATAACCGTGAACACAGCTACAGGGAGACAAGTAAAGTTTGCTAAATTACTGAATCATCTGAGAAACACGACACATCTGACAGTTACGAATGTAGTTTACCCCAAACTCAGAGTCAGAATACTTTATTAATCCCTGAGGAAATCATGTGGTTACAGTTGCTCCAAGACAATAACAGTAACAGACTGAACTAAATTAAATAACACAACATATTACAAAGTTTACAAAATATAAGAAAGAAAGCTCAGAACGGATCATCAATGGACTTTGCTAATGTTAACTTTAAGAAATCTGAATGTTTATCTCAGTTTCAGATTTATGAGCCAGTTTCAGTTGAAGCTTTTTCTGTCAGTCAACACAGCCATAAAGCTAACATTAACCGTTACCAGAATCCAAATGGGGAAGTTATTAAAAAAAATAAATCTTCTCCAGGTACATCTGTTTTTCATCCCAGGCTGTAAAGGTGCTATTTAATGCTATAAAAATGCAAGTTTATATAATAAAAGAAAGTTTTTATTTTATGCATGATATCAATTTTTACTGCAGCCATAAGGGAGATTATAGAAAATACCTACAGTGGCTTATCCAGATTTTCAGACGTACATAATTGTACTATAACACGGCATGCTGGGTAATGCTGGGCTTTACGGATAACCTAAAGAGCATAAGAAGCCATCAGCTCATAAACGACTCACTCCCAGTGCCAGGTTATTATATGAAGGAAACTTACCGGTGGGGATCATTTGGTCTCGCTCTTTCAGAGTGATCCAAGGTCTTTGGGGGAGCTGCTCTGGGTGCACTGGAAAAACAGGCCGGGATTAGCGCTCATTTGTGCATGACAGACACAGTGGTTTACCTGCTATGATATACCTGCAGCGCTGAGGTCTACAAAAAGCTGTTTGATAAAATATGCATGAGTTCTGATAAACAGATGAGGGGTGAGGTCATGCGTTGCCGAGCCGTTTACCTGCTAGATTGTCGAGCATGTAGTTCAAAAGCTTTCTGGTTCCATCTGGCTCCTGGTACAAATTGAGGATGTCTTGGGACAAAGGATTTCCTGCAGATAAGATAAGATAAGATAACTCGTTATTGTCATTGCACAGTCACACATAGTACAATAGTACAATGAAATTGGAAAACTGTCCTACGTCGGCACTACATATAACACAACACGACACATCACAATGCAACACAGTCTATTAACTTAGTAATAAAAAAGAAGAATAAGTGTATTTGAATTGCACACTGTTATTATTGCACATTAATTGTTATTGCATCTTGTTATAAATATAAATATTATTATTGTTACTGTTTTTACCGTTGTTACTTCCCCCCCAAAAAAAAGTCCAGGTAGGTAGCCAGTCAGGTCAGCTGTTAGCACTGCTTAGGGCTGTTGCCCTGTTGTAAAAGCTGTCCTTGAGTCTGTTTGTTTGGGACCTCAGCAGCCTGAACCTCCTGCCAGATGGCAGCAGCTTAAACACCCGGTGTCCTGGGTGTGTACCGTCCCGTAGGATGCTGCGTGCCCTCTTGAGACAGCGAGTGCTGTACAGGTCCTTCAGGGAGGGAAGAGGATGTCCAGTGATTTTTTGGGCCATATTGATGACCCTCTGGAGTGCCTTTCTGTGTGCTGTGGTGCAGCTGGAGAACCACACATGATGCAATATGTCAGCACACTTTCAATGGAGCAGCAACTCCTTCTTCAGGTCTATTTTTCTGAGGATTCTCAGAAAGTGGAGACGCTGTTGGGCCTTCTTTAAAACCGCAGAGGTGTTAGAGCTCTGTGTCTATGTGCACACCCAGAAACTTGAAACTGGAGACCCTTTCCACACACTCCCCATTGATGCTGACAGGCTGCAGCTCAGACTTCCTCCTTCTGAAGTCCACTACCAGTTCTTGTGTCTTGGTGGTACTGAGGTCCAGGTTGTTATCTACACACCAATCTGACAGCCTCTGAACATCAGCTCTGTACGCCGTCTCATCTCCCCCAGAGATGAGCCCCACCACGGTGGTATCATCTGCAAACTTGATGACTGTGTTGTCTGGGTGGGAACTAACATAGTCATGTGTGTACAGAGTGTACAGTAGGGGACTCAGTACACAGCCTTGTGGAGAGCCGGTGTTGAGGCTGAGGGCTGAGGAAAGATGAGGCCCCACTCTAACTCTCTGTACACGGTCTGAGAGGAAGTCTCTGATCCAGCGGAGATGGTCGTGTGGAGCGTTGTAGCAATGGCATCTTCAGTTGATCTGTTAGCTCTGTATGCGAACTGGAGCAGTCGAGTGTGGGTGGCAGCCAGGACATGATGTGACGTCGTACCAGTTTCTCGAAGCACTTCATTATAACAGGTGTTAGAGCAACTGGGACAATTGTGGCTGACTTTAGGCGGGATGCAGGACTGGGACAGTGAAGTGTTGAAGATCTTGGTGAAGACCCCAGCCAGCTGGTCTGCACACTCTTTTAGGACCCTTGCGGTTACCCCATCTGGTCCGGCGGCCTTCCTGGGGTTCACTGCCTTCAGTGTGCGCCTCACCTCATATTCCTGCACCATGAGGCTTGGGCTGCCGCCTCTGGTCCCTTCACCTCAAAGCGTGCGAAGAAGTAGTTCAGTTCCTCCGCAAGTGCTGCGTTACCCTCAACGTGGTATTGCAAGGTGCAGAACTCCCTGCCATACCTGTCGTGAGTTGTTGTTGCTGAAGTGGTCTTCGATCAAATGAATCAGTTTTGGGTTTGTTTGTTTTTGTTTTGTTCTTTCTTCCTACCTTACAATTGGCCTTTGGGGGAGGGACTAAATATATAAGTACACAGTAAAAGCAATTAATCTGTGTCAGCTTATTGGAGTCTATGCCTTTGCTGGCTATTTGTGACCATTAAATGTGCTTGAGTAAATGAACAACACTTTTAGCTCTCACTGAAACTCTTTGAGAGAAGCCAAAAACGTTTATACGAAGGAAAAAAAAAATTGTCTGCACACTCTATTCAACAGCTACCATTACGGGAAAAATTCTCATTTTTTTTTGGTAAACAGCAGAGATTCAGTACTCTTATATCGCTTTTCCATTAGTACCTACTCGGGTGAGTCAGGTCGCATGACGCGGTTTTTCATTAGGTGATGGTACCTGGTACCTTTTAGTACCTCAACTGGGGTTCCAAGAGATCCCAGGCAATCCAAAATGTGACGTCAAGAGATCGCATGCTACCGATTGGGTAGTCAGTGGCGTCACTCTACGACTCATGAGAGCGTCTCCTTTGTGAAAACCAAAACAGACATTATTGAAACCCAGCAACGAGCGACATGGCTACAAAAAAAACCCCCCAAAAAATCTTGACGCTCGCTTTTGTTGTAGCGCTCGTGTCGCATTCAAATGATGTCACGGGATGTTTGGCTGCGAATACAGGCTAAGTGGTACCGTCTAGAGATGTGTCGAGCCGATCCGAGTAGGGACTAATGGAAAAAGGGCTTCAGACATTCATTTTTGTTGCTCCAAAATCGTAATAATGAAAAACAAAACTCACCTTTTAGCCCGAGGGTTTGTAACTGGAAAAGCCTTCCAAGTTCGTAAGGCAGAACTCGTAAAAGATTATTGTTTAAAAGCAATTCCCTGCAAGAAACGAGACAAAAACAGTGTTTTGTCTAACAGTTTGGTAATTCCTCATCATTGATGCGTTTCTGCTGGCGTCAAAGCGTCGTCCACCACACATTCTTTTGTTGTCACATCTTCAGTCTCTGTTTGACAGCTTTGTTTTTGTTTGCGACATGCTTTTATCACCCCCTCTCTTCATAATGTTCCCTGTGTTTTTAAACATTGTGTTTATTATGATCGCTTCTCTTCATTGCTTTGAGATGGCCCATCCCTTTAGTGACTTCTTCATTTTCAAGGCTAAACACGCATGTCTCCTTAAGTGAAGTTAGAAATATGCTAATGTGAAGCTCGGTTAGTTAACGCCAAAAGGACTAAAAAATGGTTTCTACCAGCAGACAGCCTACCTGAGAGAGACCATGTTGCCCAGTTCGGCGGGCAGACTGCGGAGCTTATTGGACGACAGGTTCAGGTAGACCAGGTTGGGCAGCTTGGCGATGTCTGGCGGGATGCGGGTCAGGTTATTGTCATTGATGTGCAGCGCCGTGAGGTGGGTGAGTGTCCACAACGAGCTGCTCAGGCTCCTCACCCGCCCTGCATCCAAACACAGACATCAAGTCGAACATGAGAACAAAAGCACAATGTGGCTTTTCAAGACTTAACTAGACGTGAACTACTCATGGTGAAGTAGTTCGCAGTGTTGGCCCGTGGCATGTATGTTGGGATAGTTCTGACAGGAAATACAGCTCAGCTTTGATTTGCATGCACCCAAAAACACCCCCAAAAATGAATACATTCCAAGAACATTCTCATTAAGATGAGAAAAGTTAACTCTCGCAGATTAAAACACAGTAGTTTGGCTCTGTTGTGAGCTGAGATTTAAAATGTTTCCAACATTTTCAATGTTTCCTTCCTTTAGGAATAGTTTTAGATCTGAGCTTCAAGGCCTCATTTTATTTTTAATGGAAGCGGGCCCAGAGGGAAGTGAGTGAGACTGACCAGATATCTCGAGCTCGGACCAGTGAGACTTCTTCCCACTTGCCACCTCGTCGGCTGGCATGATGGTGTAACATCTGCGGGGATCTGGAGGATCATATTTTTCCTTTGGCATACCTGTTAATCTGAAAAACACAGCAAGAACACAGCAGAGATGTGCTTTAACTTTCTGCACTACAAAGAGCAGGACAACGCTACTGACTAATAACAATAATAATATTATTTGATTTTAGAAAACAAATTCAAAGAAATTTTATAAATACTAAAAGGGAGTCAAGAAAAACCACCTCCAATTACAATAACATGATGATAAAATTGCCACTAATAATGATTATTTAAAAAAAAAAGATATAAAAAATATATTTATAATCAAAACATTAGAACTGCATTTACATTAATAAATATATTTAATAGTATTAAAATGTTTTAAATGGATAAATAAAAACATGATATAATTAAAATAAAGTAAACAATTATAATAAGATTAACAATAATGCTACTTATACTTACAAAATATCGTATTAATATAATATTTAGCAATTATAAAAACTGTATTTCTAAATAAAGTGATTAAAAATAATAATAAATCAATGTAAAAAAAATTAACGTTTAGATTTAAGTTATTTTATATTAGATATCTGCACCTCACAAAATGAACCAATGTAAACTTAAATTAAAGCCCATTTTGCAAAAATATGATGATGATACCACCATAGTGGTGATGACAGCTCTGCATTAATGTGTCAAAAGTACACATTAATAAAAGAAACTCTATAAGATATATCTATATATAGAGAAAGACTGACAGATAAAATAATATATTTTAAAAAACCAAATTATTAAAAACTTTTAAAGGAAAACGTCGCCTGTTTGCAATGGAACTGCGTTCTCTGGAAACAGAAACAGATCCACACTTCTTCTCACACACAGCAGTTTATACATTTATTAAAACCTTTTTTTAAATACTCTGCAAAATATTTTCCCTTTCATTGACACCCCCCCCCCCCTTAACCATCAGCAGCTTCAGAAAGCTTTTACCGGCACGTCGCTGCTAGAGTTGATTTCCCACCCGTAGCATACCACAATGTCTGGACCAACACAATGCCAAACCAGAAAACCACAGCGGGTGCACCTGGAGGAGAACTGGCAGCGACACAAAGCTGATACTCTGACGTAACTCTCCCAGTAGGTTTTAAACTCAGCTGGAGACATTTTTGTGATAAAAGCATCAAATTTCTGATCTTTTAGCAGCTGACTGAAAGCGCTTTCCACCCTTTTGACCAAACAGGACAGCAGCGGGTTATTTAGAGCAAGAATCAGACATTTACTCCAGGGTTTACCTTACAGCCTCAAATCAAGGTGCCAATCAAGAGAAAACACAACACAGTACTTAAGCCCTCTGTGAAAGGCAAGTTTAAAGAAGCAGGTCTGTGAAGGCATTTATTGAATCACTGGTCTCCTGCTGTCTCCAACAAATAAAGGCTGACATTTTGCCCTTTATTTTCTCTTGATCCCAGAAACAAAAAGAGAAAAATGTCCATTCTGTTACATTTGGCTCTTGTTTAGTTTGAACAACAGTCCAAACCACAGTTTAGTATCATACATGTGAGGAAAAGGCATCGCATTTTAAAAGCTGAAACCTACAAATGTTTCTGGCTGATTTTACTTACATGCCATATTTTTTTAAATTTCAAAGCTACGAAATACCCATGTTTTTAATATATGTCATCACATGTATCCATGGACCACTTGGCTTTAAAAAAAAAAATGATTCACAGAGATTTCCATTTGGAAACATCTCAAAGTTTGATTAAAATGGCTCAAAGTTCAGTTATAAATACTCGCACTGAATTAAACAACTCCTGCAGGTTTTTCTCGGACACAAAAACACTACAGAAACTGCTTGTAGAGTTTAATTCTTTATCTGGTTTCTGTGCTCGCAAACAATAAACTCCCTTCCCTACAGACTCTGGCAGTTTTAGTTCACGCGAGGAGAAACAAGAAACATAAGAAAGGTCTCCTTTTTACATTTTATAAACCAGGTGCTTCCCTAACCGTGGTTACTTCTGTGCCAAAATAATTTTCCAGTATAGCCTCCCGTCCCACATGGTGGCATGACCCTTCAGAGTTGAAGCAAAACGCACTTTTTTAGGTTTTCTCCAATGAATTAGCAGAAAACTTCAAAGTTCAAATATCCAGGGTACCTTTTTTCTGTTCCTCTATGTCACTGACACGAAACTGATGCAGTTATGCATCACTATGGTGATGCATAGTTTAATTATACACTGCAGAATTAAACTATGACATAACACATAACCTGATGTTCAAATTTATAGAAGCAAATATGTTGTAATAACACAAAATTTGGCTTTAGACTGTGACACTCTGACAGATGTAAAAGGTGTAAAATAAATCTGACTGCGGGGTATCTCCTGCACTTAGTAAGCCATCCACCCCTGAATTTCCAGGGGCTGTCACTTGGTAAGATTTTCAAAGTGTGAAGGTAACAGTTTGCATAGCTTCATTAAATATAATATGCAATTAAAAGCAGCTCATTCTGAGGGGGTCAGATGGGACCTTTGGCTGATTTTATATGACCACATTACAATGCAAAACCCTGTCTAAATGAAACAAAAGTGTAGATAAACCCTGTTTTATTCTACTTTCATCAAGTTTCTGTTTTTATGTCGGTTAACTAAAATGTTTTTGCACACTTAGTTTAGTTTCAGTTTGCTTTAATAACCTTGGCTGACCGCTGCTTGAAGCAGGAGCGTGCATGTTATTTAAACTCCGCTGCAGTCAGCAAAGCTATGCATGCACAACACTTGATAACTTTTGAGCAGCGTGTATGTCAACATGAAAAGTATGCAAAGCCGAAAAGGCGAAGGCGCAGGGCTATTATGCAGCAGCTGCCGTGAGGGTTGGCAGAGGGGAATAAGTTTGGAGAAGGACTTACACAACCTGTTTACACACTAATACCAGGTCACAAGTGAGCAGTGACAGATATAAAGCTTGCTGGCATCGATTCATATCACAACCACATGGAGACAGGCACGAATCTGCAGCTCCAGCAGAGAGCCGTCACTCTATCACAAGCTGGAGGGGATTTCAATAGTTTAGGCTCCAGATGTTATCGCACACAACCAAAACAGTATGACAAAAAAACACCTTTCAGGGAGTGAGGAGTTCTTATTTATTTAATTTCATTTTTTTTAAATATAGCGATTGCAACTGCTCCAACAGCTGAGTATCCAAACATAGCCCTAATGTCAGAAGTGACACGGTCGGGCCCGTTCAGGAGAAGTTCAGCCCTCCAGCTGTCACACCTGACAGCGAGGTAAACACGCCCTCTGGATGTGCATACGCCAAGATATTCCACAGCTCCGCATACTCAAACAGCTCCAACACGAAGCCCAAACATGGCTAAACCTGCAGCGCTCTCCGAGCACGCCGCTGGATTTGTTTGGCTAGCGGCTGTGAGGCGCGAGCCGCCCGGGCAGCCACCTAGGCGGACTGCGGGGGAGAGCACTTGGCACGAATACGAGCGGATTTAAGTGCTAAATTAAACCCGGGAGAGCACGGAGAAGGTGGCAGCAGCACAGAAACAAAGTGAGACCTGACATTACCTTCATTCGGGGGCGGTAGAAGACGGGTTATTGCGGGAATTGGCAGCGACATGCAGACGCGGCTGTTGAACCCGTTTAGACCCTGAACGTCTCGGAAACAGAGGGAAGAACAACAAACGCCGTTTCCGCTCGTGCTCGCACACACGCCGACCACGCACCCACCCCGGCTTCTTCTTCCTCTTCTTTCTCTTGTTAACTTTGGTGCATTAGCGCCACCAACTGGTATGGACTGGAGGCCACAATGTCGCTCAAAAAACAAAACTAAATAAATAAATAACTTCAAACCAGTTTTTATAACTAAATATGACCTGATAACTTTTATTTCTGAATTTCAATTGCAGTAAATCGATAAGATCTGTTTTAACTTTGATTACACTGAGTTTTTGGTTTTGGATCAGCTACCTTCTCTCACCTTCATATTTAACCTCTCCTGTTTCTTCTTCTATTTTCTTTTCTTTTCCTGTAAAACCATCATCCTCTCATTTCTCCCTTCCATTGCTTTTCCCAGTTTTCCTTCTTTGGCTGCCTCATTATACCTCCTTTGCAACCACATTTTTGGGGTAGCTGTGGCTCAGGAAGTGGAGCTAGTTCGAGGTTCGATCCCTGGCTGCTCTAGTCTCCATGCCAAAGTATCATTGGGCAAGATACGGAGTCCGAGTTGCTCCTGATGCATCCAGGAGTGTGAATGTGTGTGAATGTAAGACAGAAAAGCACCTAAATGTAAAAGAAAGTGTTTGCATGAATGTTTGTGAATGGGACATGTTGCATAAAGTTTGTGAGTGCTTGAGCAGAAAAGCACCACATAAGAACCAGTTAATTTGCCCTGTTATTTCCTTTTACTCCATAATGTGCTGATATCTGTGAAAAGGTAACCATAAGCCCATCATACTGATTCTGCATAGCAACTGCTGAATCTCTAGAGTGTCTGGTCTGCTGTCTGATTAACTGCAGTGTTACTGTACCTGCAACACTGCTGCTGGGCTGTTTAAAATGCACCTGTGTAAAGCCTTAAACCCTAAATACAGTTAAACTTTAGGAGAGATGTTTTTCCTCATTAGCACCAGGATGAGATGAACCTTCAATAGAAAAAATGATTTAACCCTGAAAATGATGGACCGCCTGCATCATCAAACTTCATGGCAGTGACGATACTGTATCCTCAGGCAGAAAAATCATGTCCTGTTTGAACACTAGATGTCAGCACGGGTCAAAAATATGTTTCTTATGAAAACTGACACTATAAATACACCAGAAATTATTCTTGTGAAGGGTAAAAATATCAGATGTACACTGAAACCATTATTGTACATCGGACTGACTCAAGGAAAACAAAAACATTATTCACTGACTGTTGCCACAGTTTCATCATAATCTGGAATAAATCACTTAAAAAACAGAAAGTCAGTGGGCAACAACTAAAAAACACTTCCTCTACGGTTAGACACTGTTTACTGTGTAGAAACCTACACTGAAAAGCGGATGCGTGTTGTCATATTTTACCGCTTTTTTCTAATTTGATGGCAGTGACACATGTCAATAACGCTGGGCCAAGCTTCCCACTGCGTTCCCTCTTCTTTTAACAAAAGTCCATAAGTGTCTGGGAACTTCCGAACTTGTGGGAGAGGATTATTGATCTGATTATTGATTAATGTACTTTATTTCAGTGTTGGTATATATTCTTCTTTCTGCATCTGTGGCTTGTTTTACATGCAAATATTATAGCTTCCAGTTGCTCAACAGTGTTAGATATTCTTTTTTAATGATGCTCCAAATGTTGGACTGCAGGCAGGTCTGTTCATCACCGGGACTCTTCTACTGTGTCGCCATGCTGTTGTAATCAGTAAGTGATTTAGCACTGACTTTCTGAAACATGCAAGGCCTGTCCTGAAAAACACACTGCCGGGACGGCAGCATATGTTGCTGTAAAAACTCTATAAGCCCGTCAGTACTGATGGGAACTTTCCAGATGTTTAAACTGAGAAGAATAGACAGCGATTCAACTCAATACAGCCAATCTTTTTGTATATAATAATTTTTGGGGACCCCTAAAGAAGTCTTACTTTGATCCAAAGGAAAAGCAGCTGTGTTTTAATCCTACTTTAAACAGTTTTTGTTCATGGAGGTTTCACTCATGAAGCATAGAAATGATATGTAGGCACGAACCTCTTTGCATTTGTTACAGCTAAATTTCACAGTTCTGTTTTGTAACTGCAGCCTGAGTTCACTACGACAAGCTTTATTTTCTCTCTCCCCACAAGGTCATCCTGCATCATTAAACTGAAGCCTGCTGCAAATCTGGAAGATTGATTTTTTTTTATTTGTTATTTTTCCCTGCCCACTTGCTCTTCCTTAATAAATTCACTGAGATGTTTCTCTTTTACCCTGTACATGCCATGCTGGAATAGTAAATACATCAATACCTCCCCTGTAGAATGATGATGAGTATATTCGGTTTGCTGCAGAAACAGGTCCACCACCTGATTCTTACAAATTTGCACTTTGAAAGCAATTCCTGATCACTGCTATGCTCATTAACACATTCTCTATCCAGTAAAATGATCAGATACTGGAGCTTTTGTGTTTGCTGACTTTTGTTGCCCCTTTTAGCAAGATGAAATCGTTCAAAGGGACAGAAAACCCTTCGCTGTGCAAGATAATGATAAATGTGTTACTTCCTTTTGTCCCACACTAAAACAATACAATACTACATCTGCTTTTCCTCTTGCATAATCACAAGAATTGTAATTTACATACATGCCCATCCTATTGTCTGTCATCTTAGCAGTACAAATAACCTGAAGATGATATTGCTCAAAACAACATTAGAGCTCCATGTTTTAGTCTTAAAATGTAAAAAAAGAATCATGATGTCAGCTCTTGTTAAGAGTGAAAATCGTTTGTTTTTGGCACCACTCACTGCTTTTTATCCTCACTCTAACGGCTCTGAGCTGCAAGGATTGAATCCTTTCTAACCAACATAAGCAGTGACAAATCAGATCAGGGACATTTCCAGGTGGAGGCGCAGGATTGCACTGGCTACCACTAAATATTATTGGGCCTCGCTGGTGCCACAGTCAATAATTAGATCCAGTATATGATTCTGAAATGTGCCACTCTAAGAAATGAGTGACTTTAGGTACTTTAAAAGCATTTTGATTGTAGAACTTGATTGTAGAACACTATTAAGCTACTTATGTAGAAATATAACATTTATTTTTGTAAAAAGTTGATACTTTTTGCTTTAAAGTATTCATTGAGTACTATAAAGTACTCATTTTCCACAGTGATTTTATTTGTGAGTAAATATTCAGATTTCAAAGACGCCAAGAAAACAATTCCAAACCCGTTATGAGCTGATATTTATTACTTTCCCTTCATTAACTGCTTTATTATTCATTCAGTTATAGATTAAGAGTTACAGCACAGAGGAGCCATTAATATTTGATTAATTTCAAAGATTTCAGAAAGGATGCACATTTTAATGCGTGCTAAAAACTGCTGCAATGGAAATATCTGCAAATTAGATTAAATATTCTGCATGTGGCCAGTTTATCAACAAGACAGAGAAACTGCACCACTAAATCTTTATTTTTATTACATCCTTCTCCGTGTGCAAATGTAAGAAACAGGGTTCCACAGATAAACAGAAAAGAGAGGCAGATGTGAATGACACAAGCGTGAAGGAGAAGCGGGTTTCTTCTCGTCTTCAGGTGGACACTCGGTTAATCGTCTCCTCCACAGATGGCCTTCACACACTCACACTGGTCGCCCGACAGATCTGACTGGAGGACACATCAACACAAGCAAAGAGTCAAGCATCCAAAAGCACATCCCACGTTCGGTCTGAACCACTGCAGGGTTTTTTTGTACCACACTTTTGTTCTGTTTTCTGTGTCAGCGAGATCAGTGAATGTGCAGGAATCCCTGTGAGCCAAAGCTTTGATTGCAAGAACAGAAACTCCACCCAGCTGTTGTTCAAACCTTCAAATCAGAATAAATAAGCTTAAAGGAACGATCGTCTTAAAGACAGAGGAGCTAAAACAGCTTCAGGTAGAGGGTGAACTGAGGGGCCCAGGACAAGATATTATACTGGATTATTTTAATCTCTGAATCATGGCAAACTACTCTAGTACAATATGTAGGTGAAGCAGGCAAAACAGACCACCTTTAACTTCTTAACATGTGCCAGGGCATCAGAAAAGTGTCAGGGTCCAGTGTAACCACATGATGAATAAAACAGTTTCAGAAGACTTTCAAATCAACTCTCTTGCACACATTTCGGCCTTAGAGATTTTTCATTAATAGATCCATTTGCTATATAATTTCATATAAGGGGGCAATAATGACTCTGACTGGCCTGTCTCAAGCTCGCTGTGTTTTCAGGGGGACAGCGGTGTCAGAGAAAACACTGCGTTAAAAAAATTATAATACTTTTCTGCAGTGAAGCATGGTGGTGGAATCATCATGATGTAGGACGACTTCTTAGCAGGAGGAACAGGGAAATATTAGGAAATGATGAATGTAACACAGCGAAGCTTTCAATTTACCGGTCGATCTACGTCCCTACCCTCACCTATGGCCATGAGCTGTGGGTAGTGACCGAAAGAACGAGATCGCGGATACAAGCGGCAGAAATGAGCTTCCTCCGAAGGGTGGCTGGCCTCTCCCTTAGAGATAGGGTGAGAAGTTCGGGCATCCGGGAGGGGCTCAGAGTAGAGCCGCTGCTGCTCCACATCGAAAGGAGCCAGCTGAGGTGGTTCGGGCATCTGACAAGGATGCCTCCTGGGCGCCTCCTGGGTGAGGTGTTCCAGGCATGTCCCACCGGGAGGAGGCCCTGGGGCAGACCCAGGACACGCTGGAGAGATTATATCTCTCGGCTGGCCTGGGAACGCCTTGGTGTTCCCCCGGATAAGCTGGAGGAGGTAGCTGGGGAGAGGGAGGTCTGGGCTTCTCTGCTTAGGCTGCTGCCCCCGCGACCCGGCCCCGGATAAAGTGGATGAAGATGGATGGATGAATGTAACAAAATACAAGTGCAGCAACTTGAGGCACTTCCTGGTGCCTCTCCAGCTCCAGGAGAAGATGAACTGAAATCTGACTGTCCTTAGGTGTTCTACAGAAACTCTGTAGAGTATCTCAAAGATAGCATATAAAGTTCGGGGGGATCTGACAGGAAGAAGTTGATCAACTGCCAAAATCCAGGTCAAGCTGGGAGTTGTTAAGTAGTTAAAAAAGTTAAAAACATATCTTCACTATTTAATTATGACCAGAATTGACAGCAAATGTATCCAGTAATATTACAGTCACAGCGCAAAGTGTGAAAAAGATCAAAGGCTCTGATGCTCTCTCAGGAAACTGTAAAACTGGTCTCTTTTTTTAAGTATCTGGGCCAAGTAACACTCGGTGTGTCAGAAGAAGCCTCAACTCCTCCAGGAAGTCCTTACAGGCTGTATTTTTTTTTTTAAACATGATAGAGAAATGACCGGCCAAGGATTTTACCTGGTTACAACCTGTTTTTCCTCATGTCATGTCTTGTGTTTTGGCCAAACAGTAATCTTATGTCCTCATTTTTATACATTATAGATATTATATTTGTATGTATATATATTTTATACATACAAGTTTTTTTGAAATCCGGTGACAGATTTCATATACATCTGAGAAAGCATCGTAGCATCGTAGCTAACTCCCTGCATCTCTCTGTTTTGAGATGCGCTTGCATCTCAAAACAGAGGATATAAATAAAATATATAAAACAAAAACAAAACATATAAAAATAAAACATATAAAATAAAATAAAACATATAAAACAATCCCTTGTATAAAGGACTGGATGAGCTCCAAAATTCCTCATGAATCTTGGCAAATAATACAAAAAGACACACCAAACATAACCATTTTTTTTACCAAATAAAACATATAAAATAAAATAAAAATATAAAACAAAAAACATATAAAATAAAACATGCCTCTCATGCTTTATGAGGCACCTGAAAAGCAGTAAAACTATATGAGCAGTAGTGAAGCTTGCAAAGGAGGCAACTGGACTGCTTTAAGTTTGTGAAGATGTTTCACTTCTTACCCACGAAGCTTCTTCGGTTCTAAACACAAACAGCAGCGTGTCCCAGGTATTTAACCCCCGAGAGAGGGATGTCGCCTATCGAGGTGGTCATTTACCTAATATTGATCATCACATGAGCCAAGCTGTGAAAAAAGGCCTGGGTCATTATCTTTCCTGGGGGTTAAGGGTCAAACCACTGTAAGACCTTGCTCCACCCCATCATGTGACCTTTTGAGGTCACCTTAGGCAAAGTGAAACTACACAGGAGAGACCCAACAGCCAGTCCATAAAAGCACAGATGTAACATAAATAAAGATGAGCCACGTCAACAGGATGATGTAATCTTAAGATCCCTTTGCAGACACTACACACTCACACCGTGCCTCAGGTGACCTCGATAGGTCACATGACAGGGCGGGGTAAGATATCACTGTGGTTTCGCCCATATGCCTGAATTGTATTCGAGTGGGAAAGCTGAAAGCTTCCACACAACCTGATGTGAGAAACGTAACCATATTTGGGGTTGACGGAGCCAACAAATGATGTGATTGGCCTGCTCAGCACCAGGCTTTCCTGCAGAAATCTCAATCAGGCCTTAACCCCAGTGATGGTATTGACCCGCGACCTTTTTCACACCTCGGCTCACGCGATGACGCACGTGATCAATATCAATAGGTCGACGAGGACCTCTGAGGAGGAAAATCTACACGAGGGGTTAAATACCTGGACTCGCCACCTTTTGTGGCGAAGCAGTCCAGCTGCTTTCTTTTTCAGGCTCTTAAGACCTCCATGACCTGGATAACACAGACAGATGTGAGCCACAGCTGGCTGCCTGTTCAGTCCTTGTGCTCCAGAGCATCTCCTGCTTTTTATGTGACTCCAACCAGAAAATCAGAGAAAGACCTTCATGACGTGCGCGTGGCTCGTATCAAATAAAACACAAACGGCTTCATGAAAACTTAACTGCATAATTTACTGGCATAGAAACATCAGCTGTCTTCATATTCGCCTCTGATGATACAACTTGTAGGTGGCGTCTCTTTTAATCTGCAATGAATTAAGATGTCGCTCTTTCGCTGATTTTTGGAATCTGACGTGAAGAACTGTTGCAACGCTTTCTGATTTCTCCAGTGATCCAGCAGATGAGTCGTTTTGTGTCAGTACTCTCTTTGTGTGTCTCTGAGGGCCTCCAACTCGTTTAATTATTCAAAAATATTTTGGTTTGCAGATATCAGAGTGATTCTCCAAAGAGACCCGAGCTGCCGTTACTGTACGTCAGTGAAATTAAACTTCAAAGTCTGATGACGTGTTAAACCTCAAAGAGTGAATTAACAGAGGCCAGTATGAGACGGATCAAGCTCAATCAAGTTTAGCTTCAGAGCGCATAGAAGGCCTCTGATGGTGCTTGAATTTATTATCAATGTATGTTGCTGCAAACTGTGGATCCCTGAGATGAGCTGTACTGGTGTGAACCCAGTTCAGCGTGGCTATGGTAGCATCAGGTGGCTTTATTCAGACGTCATTTATTGAATCAATAGAATTCAGAGTAAAAAACTGAAAAAGTGGCACTAAAAGTTAAAAATCACATTTCTCACCTTGATGGCAGAGAGCAGCGAGTGTCCGTAGAGTTTCTTGAACTCGGCTCTGATGTCCAGCAGGTCGATCTCAGACCGGCTCACCATGATCCGGGTCAGAGTGGACTCGTCAGTTCCTGCACCCTGAAAAAGAGATTCATTCAGTCAACTTACAAAATATATTTAAGCACAAGGTGGTAAATGAATCCAAAACTAATTACGTTCTCTCTGTAACAGTAGTTTGTGTTAGAGCTGGGCGATAGAACGATAACGATATGTATTGCGAAATAACTTTTTCTCGATAGAAAAATTAAACTATTGCGATAGGCCTCACCGGCCTTGTCCTCTAAAAAAAAAGAATCAGCCAATCAAAATTAAGTAGTGCAGAGCCGAACCAATCACAGCCGCAGCGTCACGTCACGTGACTTGTTACGTACAGCACAAGTGCCAAGCCGCACGTGTGTATTTGTTTTGGGAAGCAGTCAGCCGCCGTGCCGCCCGGGTAATGGAGGAAATGAGTGCGCCGACTAGAGAAAAATCAACCGAGAGCGTGACCGAAGGTTACCGAAGAGAAAACAGATGATGGTTCCAATGCCGGAGAGATTGTCGACCGGAAGAGCCAAAGAAGTTCCGTAGTGTGAAGGTATTTCCGCTATTTCAAGTCTGACAAAAAACAGAGTAGCGCGCACTGTAAATTGTGCCGAAAGCAAGTCTGGAAATACAATAAAGCGGTGCATGCTCAATCTCTGACTGGAAGCGCTAATTCGTCATTCGGCTTTTGTCAGACTAAAGTAACTGTTAAAACTGTTTGAAAAGCTAAGCTGTACAATAAGGAGAGATTGAGAATTTCCTTTTAGTTCTCAGTTTATTTGATATTGACAAAAGTTAGTCAATTTTGTCTGTTCTTCTGTAAAACAAACTAAGATTTATTTTTAGAATTAATATTTTGCTTCTAAGTGGAATTGACAATTTAGTCTGTTTTGTTTGTTCTAGTTTGAAACTTAAACGCTTTAGCGGCTGCCTTTTGTGTAGTTTGAAATATTTGCCTTTATTTATCTGAAAAAGTCTCATGTTCCTTAAGTACATCTACCCTGTTGAACTTATTATGGGAAATAAATATTTAAATCAAAACAAGCTGCTGATTATTTCACATTTTACTTGTGAGCAACGGCACATTTAAATCTTACAAATATAGTTTGGCTTATATCGTGATATATCGTTATCGCCTGAAATGAAAAAAACATATCGTGATATGAAAAAATCTTATATCGCCCAGCTCTAGTTTGTGTATTTTATTTTTATTCTTTTTATTGTATTTTACTGGTCCGGCCCATTTGTGATCATACTATGTGTTTTTTCCACAAACTAAAAGGAGATTAACAGGCCTGTTTAAAGGTTGGGTGGCCATAAAAGGCAAGGAGCTAAAAAAGATGATCAAAGGATGAACTGAGTAGCTGTGTGAGTGGTTTAAGGTCAACATGCTGGTTGTGTTGTGCACCAACTATCAAGTTACCACAACCCCATCACACCTTACACTGGAAACTCGAAATGAAAAACTCTGCATGAGCGCTTGTACAACAGGAGAAGGACTCAAAACAGTTTTTCCACAAAGTCTCTGGAAAGCTGTTTAAGGATCTGGGAATCTCTGAGCTCCTGTACAACCACATATGTGCTCTGAACCCTGCCAGCACAAACTGAGAGACACGAGAGGCCAAACTGACACCAAAGCGCAGCCGCTCCACGAGGGTGTAAGGTATGAAAGGATTATTTTTAACTTGTGCAATGTTACCCAGATAATAAAATAAGCAGAACAGATCCACTTTAAATTCCGAATACTGTTTGGTAATAAAACACATGTCTGATAGTCTGTTAGTCACATGTGCATACTTTTTATATTAGGGGTGGGGGAAAAATCGATACTGTGTAGCATCGTGATATTTTGTTTGCTAATAATGTATTGATACAGGGACAGCAGAAATCGATATTTTGTTACAAAAAAGGTTTTTGTGCTCTGACTTCAGAGCATGTTGATCCTTTTTCTGAGCAAGAATCCTGACATTCCTTCACTGTCCAAATGTGTTTAACTTTTTTTTTGGCAGCAATAAACATGACAGTTTACTTATTTTAATTTAAGACATGTTTTATTTTAATTAAGTTTAAAACTTTTTTATTTAATGTAAAATTATATTTTGTTTTAATTTACTTTCAAATTCTTCAGTTGCTGAAGGGGCTGCATAGTTTTCATAAACTGCATAGTTCAGAATAGCTATAATTGTACCAGATGGTTGATTCAGTTAAGTTGGACTAGACTGTAATACAAACCGTTCAGTTTGTCAACAATAAAACTGAAATGAGAGAAAGACTGAGCGAGACTTTGATATTAGATAAAATAATTATTGATAAAGTTTACTTTTATGTACAGAATCTGAATATCGCAAAATATTTTGAAAAAATTTCAATAATATCGTATCGTGGGCTGTATGGTGATTCCCACCTCTATTTTATATGATAATTGATAAATTGGTAAATGCACCAGATAGAATTAGTGTGAAACAATAGTGACTGCAGGACAAAACTTGTGTTGTAACTTAAATTAAAAACAGTGTAATCACCTTCATGCTCTCATGCAGGAGTTCTGCAAAGTAACCTGGTACACTCTTCACACATTTCACTGGAAAAGGAATTAAAAGGTTTGAACAGAATAAAAAAAAATCTAAATCAAGAGTTTTAAACATTTTACAAATTATGCTGAAAAAACCTCCCACAGCATTTTAAGGCACCGTAATGATGCTGAATAAACTAGAAAGAATGTCAAAGAGAGAACTACAAAGTGTACTGAGGGAAAAAACGTAAACAAGTAAATCCAAATTAAACTCATAACCCAAAAATAAACAGAAATGTTAAAGTACTGACGTAACTGAGAGCTACCAAATGAATAAAAGGAGAATCGTTAGATTTAAAGCTGCTGCAACATTTTTCACTGTGTGTATTTGGACACCACCATATTGAGTTTGTCCACATATTTTTAACTAACCACTAACCCTGACCCTGCAGATCAGCTTACCAACAGCCACGAGCAGGTTCTCCAGGTCTCCTGACATCTCCCCTTCAATGCTTTGCTGCAGGGTCTTTCCACTGATGTTCTTGTATTCAATCACAGCTGCATAAAAAGAACCAAATCGCTTTATTATTGTTTCTTATTGGAAAAAAAGCCTTTATAAAACATTGATGTGACATACTTTGTCTCAGGTGAGGAATGCTTTTTTTGCAAAGGATTTCAATGAATTTAGATTCGTCGGTGCCCCACTTCTTCTCCCCGGCATTGTAAAGAGTCTGAGCAGAAACACAAACAAAGCTTTAAATGCATACATGACATAAAGAGAACAGCACGGAGGACACACATGAAGAATACCCCACCTTGGCGTCTTCTCTTGCCTTATTAACATCCACTGTGGTGCTCTCATCCCGCTTACCCTGAAAACGAGAACAAAAGCAAATTCAGTTTGAACCATTTCATCGTTCTTCTGTCTGAGTGATGTGTTTATTTTAAATCTTCTGTTACTTTTATTTCATGGCTCACATATTTTGTTTACATATTTTTGCTACTCTAGCTGTTTCAGATAGATGTGATATCCATGAATGAAGAATGTAGAAACTTAACAGAAAAATGGAGCAACGTTCCACCCGAGCTGCTGAGTTCCAAGAAAAGAGAACTGATTACAAGAAGAACCTGCAGAACCGGAGCAGCAAGTTTGCAAAATGAATGACGGTGCACGAGCAAAGATTTCATTTCTGTCCAAAGGTGCTCCAAGCGTGCCGTACAATGCGGGCGACATCGTGCTGATTACTCATCGCCTATGAAAGGAGGAGGAGAATCGTACGGGGCGAGTAAATCCAGTTTGTGAAACAAAAATGTAGAAATGAAGTCTGGACGCTTTCCAAAGAGTGATGCATGCAAACAAGATGGCAGATGTTTTACAGATGATTTGACTAAAGGAGACAAAGCGGCTGTGGAATCAAAGAGCTCATTAGAAGTCTTTATGGCTTCATAGAAAATGTACAAATATTTGCATAGAGGATATGCCGTCGTGTAAAAACCTGTTCCCATAGGAGCTAAGAGGAAATTAGAAGCCAGGTATCAGTCATTCAGTCATTATGCAAATGTACTGTTTATAAGGTTGGGGAAACCTGCAGTCAGCTGAGACTGAAGAAGTCACCTGGATGAGTGACGAAACGTTTCTCCCAGAAAACGCTATGTCCAGATGAACAGAATCAACTTTTGGAGAATGAAGCCAGGTAGTGCTAATAAAAATCACTTGATTAATTTGTCATCAGCCAGTGTGGGCACCTCCTCCTGCAAGCAGAAGTTTTGGCAGTTTGTTGGCCTTCAGCTTTCAGACAAATGCCACGATCTTCCCAGGGCTGGATGATTCTGCAATTTCACCCTGAGGTCTGACTGCAATGCTCACAGACAGACAAGACCAAAGTGCAGATGCTTGTCCATATTGTACAGCACCACATCGGGACAAATCCAAATGCATCATGTGAGCACAAACACCTCATACCAACTGTTAAGCATGGTGGTGGATTTCTGATGATTTGAGCTTGTTTTGCAGAAAAGAATCAAGCTGCTGTAACGGCCCAGTCTAGTCTAGACCCCAATGCAACTGAAATCACTTCAGGTTGTTGGTGCTAAAGCCACTGAATCATGTGGTCTACTTAGCATTTCACATTTCAGTATTTTGGCTTAAGTTTTGTCACATAAATAATGACATTGTGGAATATGTTGCTGTTCATCTGAGCTTTAGCTAATTAGTTTTAAAAAGACCAGATGATTTAAAAAAAAAAAAAAGTCTTAATACATAAAACCCTTGAATTGCGTTCGCTTCTCGCGTAACAAACCAGAGCCAGGAGCAGCAGCGCTTTGGAATAGTCTCCTGAAACTTCCCTCTCCAGGGCAGCCGTCAACTGCTTTTTGGTTTCTGTGGAGAGAAGATACGACAGACGATGCTGATGTTAGAAAAACTATCACAAAACAGACTAATGTCTGTGGTAAATTATTTTGCTGCTGTCCAGCATGGGTAAGGTATATTTTGTTCTTGTGACTAAAAACATATTCGTTTTAATATAATTGGCAAAAAAAACGTATCAAACGTAACTTTTACCTTTGAAATAGACGTCGCTGAGAGCTTTAATTTGTTGGTTAGATCTGGAGGCAAAGATTTCAATCAAGACTTTGTCTTTGGTTCCAGCTCCCTGCAACAACACGCAGTATTACTCAGCTACAGTGTATTCTTCACTCTTTAGTCCTACATATCAATCAATCAAGAAAGCAATCAATGAATTCCAGTACCAATAAGTCCAAATGTTTTTAAAGAAGTAACAAGTAGTAACAAGTACTTTTCACTGAAACTCTCAATATAAAGCACAAAGGGATGTGGATGCAAGTGAAGGAAACCAAAATAACATCTGATGTGTGTATTATATTGAGGTGTATTATTGTTTTGAGTCTACGATCAAGAGGTTTTATATCAATCGCAACGACAGCCTGAAGTCTTGAACACACATTTCCTCCTTTTTAATGCCCTACCAGGCCTTTACTGCAGCAACCTTCAGTTGCTATTTGTTTGTGGGCCTCTGTCTGAAGTTTAGTCTTTAACAAGTGAAATGCTCAGTTAAGATCAAGAATATTCCACGTCTTTGCTTTAATAAACTCCTGGGTTGCTCTGGCTGTATGTTTTGGGCCATTGTTCATCTGTATTATGAAACGCCACCCAATCAGTTTCACTGCATTTAGTTGGATTTGAACAGACAGCAAGTTTCTGTTTCAGAGTTCTTCTTCTGAGGCTGCTTTTGTCCTGTGTCACATCATCAATAAACACTGGTGTCTCAGTGCCACTGGGAGCTGTGCACGCCCAAACCAAACCAGCTCATGCTTTGGATCATGAGCGGTTCCATGCCGTCACTCTGGTAGAGGTTGATTGGCTGGCTATTTTAGATGTTTATTACTCCAGTCTAGCCTTTCATTCTTCAGGGTTATGAGTGGCTTGCACCTTGCAGCGAACCCTCTGCATTTACTTTCATGCTGTCTTCTCTTTATGGTACACTGGATATCGATACGCTGACCTCCTGGAGAGTGCTGTTCCCTTGCTTCAATGTTGTAAAGGGGTTTCTCTTCACCATGGAAATGATTCTGCGATCATCCACCACTGGTGTCTTCTGTGGACATCCAGATCCCTAAACAAAAGCTGAGGGTCTACACATTATGTCCATGTCCATTATAGAACTATAATTGAAATATATTTCAGTAAACAGGTAAAAAAAAAAAAGAGCAAATATGTATGGACATAACTGTATTTGGATAATGAAACCGAGATAAACTGAAAAGAAAAGCATGGAGGAGTGAAACAGCTCGTGGTCAGAGCGTACCATATCATCTGTGAACCATGTTGGTGAAAATATTGCACCTTTGAACGGGTCAGTGGTGTTTATTAATGTCTGAAGTCTACAGGGTTGCACTTTCTGATTCAAACAAACGCTGCAAAACTGATCCCACTGAGCTTCACAGTGCAAATGGATAATGACCCGGAGCGAAATGCAAAAGCGACCCGAGAGAAATGAGATACTCTTCAATGGTCAAGTCAGTCACCTGACACCAGAGGAATGCAGTTTATAGATGTGCATGGATTCTAGACTCCAGGTAGGCATTTATTGCAAAGGATTTTAATCCAAGTATTAAAAATAATTCTTAATTTAAAAATTATGTTAGTTTGTCCAGTTATTTTTGAGCCCATCAAAATGTGCTCGATGGCTGCACTCTGGTCAGCTAGAAAACAACTTCAAGGCAGAATTCATTGAGAAATGTCACCTTCATGGCCCGCATTACTTCATGGCAGTCGTACTCAGCAGGAGGAGTGACGAGCGCCACGAGCAGGTCCTCAAAGTCCCCGCTGGTGTCCCCTTTCAGGTCCTTCACTAATGTCTGTGAGTTAAACACAGCCCAGTGAGTTTTCAGACACTAGCACACATGATCCTGCAGCATTAAACCACACCTATGTAAATACCCACAGATCTCCACCCTGTAAGCTAAACAGAGACTTATCTGGCTAAACACATAAACCACGATACTCACCTGTTATGTTAAAGATGAAAAAGGAACTATTTGTGTTCAACACAGAGGTACAAATGCCATCAGGCACACAGCAGTCATGTTATTATAAGAATGCAGAAGCTGCCTGATGTTTGCATTTCCAAAAACAGTGAGGTCCAATTTCTTTAACCCTGCTGTTCTACAACTCTTTTCATTATCATTAATTTTTTAATGAACATTGACATCAATAAACTATTTCTTAGCCTGTTCCTTCATAATAAGAAACAGGTGGAGTCTTAATAAAGGAAACAGATTTGTTTTCGTACTCTGCTGGTGGCCTTTTCATAAGCTTTACAGATGAGCTGTCGCTGAGCGCTGCTTCTGGTGGTCAGAATCTCAATCACAATCTTCTCATTCGTGCCTGAGACAAATGAAAAGCAAAGAGTCAGACTGATAAACACAATAAAAGGAACAAGGAACGCAGCGTGTTAACTATGCTAGCAACCTTCAGGTTTAATCTAATAATCACCTCAATTTGTAAAGTTTACTTTATCAAAAATGTATTGATAGTACTTTCAAATGATGGAAACATGACTGTGTGCATTCGTACCAAATCCATCAATGGCCTTTTTCAGAGCTGCAGCATCCTGCTCTGCATCAAAGTTTGCTTTGGGCTTGATGGTTCCTCGCTCTCCACCCTGAAGAGCACAGATACATTCACCTGTCAGCATTTATTTTGCTCTTTTATGTAATTTCCGTAATCATAAGCCCTTTGGCGACACCTGACACGAGGGTAAAGGGTTAGTTTGACCTACTTTTGCTGAGAAAGAGGAAGGAGCATCCACGAGGCTTTCCAAGTCATCCTGCAGAGCACGTTAAATAAGTCAAACCCTTACTGATATAATAATAATGATGATGATAAAAAACACAGGACATGTCTTACCCATAAAGATCCCATGATGTCTGCAGATAATTTGTCTGCAAAACAGCAACAGCACATTCACTAACTGTCTTTATATGCTGTAGCATTAAACATAGACTTAAACGTGAACGTTTTATGTACAATGAGCGTATGCACTATTCTGTAAAATTCACCTATTAATCCATCAGTCCCTGAAAATACAGGATATCGGAGTCTTTGTGGGGCGTTCTTATTTTCTCATGTTTGCTGCAATACCTCAGTAAACCATATGATTCAAAATCATTGCCCTGTTGTCACATCTGGGCTTGTCTATATGAATATCTGCTAAACAGAAAGCAAATAAACCCTTCAGCCTGTGATACTTCTTATTACTGGAGTCACACAGTTTACAGAGAAGCGGCTCCAGCAGGATACTCAGCAAACTGATTATGATAAAGACTGGAAAAGTAGATAAACTGTAAGACTAATAAGGAGTTCAGGATAGAAGTAACCATCTCTAATCAACTCTAAATGAACAGTGTCTAATGTGCTGCAATGAAAGACGATAAATAAATGAGAAAAAGCTCACCTAGATTTCTCTCTGAACCGGAAATTTTACCTGCTGCACCTCCTGGTTACCTGCAAAAAACAACGAGCTACCTGAAAAGCAAACCGGCCACTCCCAATCTCTACAAGTGACTGCACAGTTTTACAGTCATTGGTCTACAGTCAGGTGATGCGTTCAGGGACTACTTGTACACTTCAGAGATCTGCAGCAGAAAGCCTTCTAAGGTTGTATCCCAATTCAGGGTCTGCAGCCTTAAAGGCCGCATTTTAAGGCCGATTACGTCACCGCGACGCGACGAAGGCTGTCTCAATTCGGAGACTGCTCGAAATGCGGCCCACAAATACGTCCTTCATATCCCTGAATTTTAAAGATGTGGCGGTGTAGACTTCGTGGCCCAACATATCCCAGAATGCATAGCGCAGCGGTGGGTGTGGATAATTTTGCTGAAAAAAAACGGGGGATGAGGGGCTCCCGAAGAGTAAACTTTAAGTAAGTACTGAATATTATGTCACTTATTTATGTGCAAATGTTTAATAACGAAGAACATTAAAACATTAGTGTTGGCCACATGTCGGCAAAGTTATGTGCCATTAGTGACGTTTGTACTAACTTGGTTTTAAAGCCTTTATTTTAAAATATACGCCGTTCAATAGCTGAGCTTAATCTTACAGAGAATGATCAAAGCTCATGTAGAAACAAATGAACAAAAGATTTTCTCCTTCATTTCTGTCAAACAAAGCTGTATGAAACGTTTCCAGCTGGTAGTATCATGGTTGCTAGGCAACCTGGGCAGCGCGACGGAGGCTAGACCGTCCCATTTCACAAGCCTCGCACTTCCGGCCTTAGCGGTCTTTGAGTACGCGGCCTTTGAGGATCGTTGAGGCTGCGTACTTTAAGGCTGCAGACCCTGAATTGGGATAAACCAAGAAACCATCTTTAATACTGAACCTAATAATTTGCCTAAATGATATCATGACTTTGCAAAGTAAAATATAGAAAAAAAATAGTTTTAGTCTTTATCTGTTTGGTCAGATTTTTTGATCAATTTGAAAACTCCCACAGTGTGAACTAGTTTAACCTATCTCCACTGGAGTAACTGGTTTAGCAGCACTGGGATGTTTATTCATTAAACACGGAGCATAAAAAATAACACAGTAAGAAAACTACAATCTTAAAAAAACAAAGGAGGAAGCAGCAGCTGGTTTAAAGGGATCTTTACATCATGGAGGTCTTTTTCTTCTTTTATACTTTTTTTGTTTGAGCTTTTTAAAATCTGCAAAAATAATAAATTACTATAAAAAACAATCAAACAAAATTGCACAATTTCCTAGAAGCAGGAAGCAGAATAAGAAAGAAAGACATCTGCAGAGTAGAGTACACGGTGAGATCTAACCCAGTCTTGGTGAGCAGACGGGTCTTTGCCTCTGGTGTGCAGGCCGCTGTCATCAGGGTCCTGCTGGTGTTGAATTTGGAGAGTAATAAATAAGAGGCTGCTGTTATTCTTATACAGCCGACCTCCTTCTCATACAAGTATGAAGTTATTTGGTGAAGTGTTTAAAAAAATAAAGGATATATTTTCCTTTTCAATTTCAAACTCTTTTAAAGTCACTCAAGTAAATTTAGTGACATTTCTACATGCTAAGACAAGCCTGGTGAACATCAGTAAAACTCACATCAGTCTTTATTGACTAAAAATATGTCACAGCAGGTAATTGCTGCCATCTCTGTCCTTATTTATCACAAACTTACTGTTCCAGTGGTGTGCGCTCATAATGATGTCAGTATATACACAAACAAGTAAATCCCTATGAGCCAAAGGTTTGCCTTAAACACTCAGTTTGAATTTCTAATATAGTGATTGCAGGCAGACAGTGCTTTGAGCACATGCTGTTCAAACCTGTGGCTTATGAGGGCCAATGAGAAGAAACGTGGCTTAAAGCATGGAGCCCAGGACTGGCCTGACATAAAGGGTCAGCCCACTGGATCATTTTGGGAAATGTAAAAACTGAAAATCACACTTGTGTCTCTTTTACAGCAGCCTCACTTATGAAGAGGTTGTGCATGGCCTGAAACACTGCACCAGTAGAGCTGTCATGAAAAAGAAAATTCAACTTCATTAAGTGGAAAATCTGGACCTCTAAAATTATTTAAATACAACCTCAGGTGAACAATATATAAATACACTGTGTCCTCAACCCCAGTGAAATGCTGTGATGGGACAGTGAGAGAGTTGTGCATAAATCAGGGCCTGCAAACATCAATGAGCTGAACCAATGTTGTACAGAAAAGTGAGCCAAGTTCCTCCACAATTATGTGAGAGACTTATAAAGTCACACAGAAAACAACTACTTCAACTTACTGCTGCTAAAAGTGGCTCTCCAAGAATTTAAGCTTAATCTTTGTTAAGTATATAAGTTAATAGTATAGACTCATGTGTTGTTGTTCATTTGAGTTTGTATTTATCTAATTCTAAAGGAGGATTTTTACTTTCTTCTTTGTGACCATAAGTAAATTATAAACCATTAAACTGCAAAAAAGGGACGTTTTTCTTAATTATTTGTACTTCATTTAATACCAGATCAACTTTAGCTTCATCAGAAATTTCATGTCTCTGTCATAAGTCTTCAGTAAGTAATGGGACTTCTTTTTTTGTGAATTAATGACCTGCTTCTAACTCTATGCATTGATTTATGAAAGTGTTGGCCGACAGAGGAACAAAACTCAAACACATTTTTACAGTTGCAATTATTTTCATCACCAGTTTTATAACAAACATGTTGTTAAACTCATTCATACTCAAACAACTGAAATACTTTGCAGTTTTTAGGTTTTAAAATGTTATTGAGGAATAGTTTATCTTAAAATCAAGTAGCTGTATGTGGCTCAAAGTAAACTGCATTGGATCCCTGCCTTAAACAGAAAGGAGGTAAGATGGCTTGTTTCAGACAGAGGAGGAACTGGCCTTAGTATTATTATGAACTTTGAATCATGCTAAGCTACTCAAGCAGAGTCCAAGAACAAAATGTGGTTTAATCTTTAATCTTTTAACTTTATGGTTCATTAGCAGAATCTAATAATAATAAATAAAAGTTAAATCAAAAACTTGCTGAGTTTCAGATTATTTTTTATTACTAAAAAAAGGCACCAAATACAGGCATCAGTATTGATAGCATTGTTGTCATTTTCCACAAAATAATAGCACCAAAAACATAATGTCATTCCCATAATTCCCCACTCCCGTGTAGTTTGATAGGCACACAGTGGGAAGATGACAGGAGGTGGGATCAGCGAGAAAGACGCATCACGTGAGAACAAACGTGTTTTTCTTCAGCAGTGCACTCGAACCAGTGTCATACACTTAAAAAAATAATACAGGTACATCAGTAGCTGAGTGGTAACATAATACATCACAGGAGGGTAACATAAAAGTACATAAATGAATACAAATAATTATCTGAGTGATGTGAGAAAATGGATTCTGTGTCTTTGGGCAGAACAAAGGCAGGTAGACACGTATCTCCTATAAGTGATTATTTTCATTAGGACAACAGTAAGGCTGAAGCAGTCGATCGTGTGGACGGGATCAGTGAAAATCTACGTACACTGTCGCAGAAAAAAACAAAAACTTTGGGTGATTTATTCTGAAATTCATGAGGAAAAATACTGCATGGCACTTAATATTGGCAGCTGTCAGAGCACAGTACAACTCAAAACTTAAGAACTGGTGTTGAGCAACGTGACAGTACAAATGTCTCTAAGTAAGGCTTAAAAACAGGTTTATTTTTTTAAATGCAAATCCTGCTAATGAAGGCAGAAATAACAAAAGGAGATGGCATAATTGCACTTGAAAAGGTTGTCATTCATTTTTGTTATTTACACTCATTCATTCTCGGGCGATAGCAGCACACCGGACGTGCCAAACACTTTAACAGCAGCTGTAGCTCGTGTAGAGGTTTCTCTGAAGGACGTTTCTTTTTTGTGGAGCCAGAATTTTGATGTTTAATTCATCTGCAGAATCAGTGAGCAATGCTAGTAATATAAGGGGGGATCAGAAAGTTCCAGCTTTTAAGCCAAAAAACCCCAAAACATGAAAACATTGCTTTAAATTTGGCTGATGTCACATTAAAGGTCATCTTCTAGAGAAGCCCTGATTTGAACACGAATAAACTCGTTATCCTCAGGTATAGAATTCAAAAATCCCTCAGTGAAGTGGATAATTCAGAGACGGTAAACCTCTCCCATGAGATGGAAAACTGAGGCCCCCTCGTGGAGTCAGGGCAGGACGGGATGGCCTGGAGTCTTGATGATGGCTCCAAAAGTGAGTCAAACCCATCGACCGCCATGCAAAAATGCCCAACTTAACAGCATTAAAAGCACATTTTCAGCCTTGCTTCTATTGGTAGTTTACATTTACAATAAGATGTCAATTGTTTTGTGTGTTTTTGGATATTGGAATTAAGGGCGTGGCCACAATAACTGACAGGCGTCCTGACACAAGCAGCTCTCTACTGGCTTTGTGAAGCCTTTTGATGATCATCTGATGATGAAACAGATGATTTGACTCCTAATATGTGCGATGTGGTTCAGACCAGAGGAGAAGCTGAGGTTTGGAGACTGCCTACCAACTATTGGAGGTTTACTGGGTACGCCCAAAACTAATTGGAGAGATCCAGCTCAGGAACGCCTCAAGATCAGCAGGAGGAAGTGGGAAGTGTTTCTGAGGAGAATGATGTCTGGAAAACCTGCTGCTGGTGACGAGAGCTGGGTCTCTGGTTTTAACTCGTCAGTTTTTATTACGTTCCTCTGCATTTAAAGAAAAACAGCTCTTCATGGCAGGAGCTGACTGTTTGAACTGTGTGTATGTGGAAAATGGTGAATGTATTCAACAATCAGGCACTCTTTTCCTCAACAACAGGGCTGCTAGCACTACTGCTAGTCATCACAAAGTTGTAGTCTTACTGTGAAGTTGGGGTAGTTGCATGAGCATCCGGGACTGCAGCACTGACATTTATGGTTTGGAACAGAAGCACTTTTCTCATTGACTGTCTATTCTTTTTCCTGGTCGACCGCCAGACTGGTCATTGATATTTGACCTACAGTCAATGGATTCCAACAATTTTCCAACCATGCTGCATTTCTAGAGAACACGGCAGAAATGCAGGAGCTCGATGCCCACATCTACCCAAGGGTGGAGGATCCATCCATCAGGAAATACATGAACAGTACGTAGTGATGTAGCAGGAGCTCGAGGAGCAATTTTAAAATAAAGATTTGGATATGCTCCAGAAGATGATCTTGAAAGGGAGACATTTAAAAGGTCTGTTCTAGGACTTTCTGATCCCATCATTCAGCTGAAGGAGGACTTCTACACTGGCTCCCCCTCCACAGCAGTGACATGAATAGCAGTGACGTGACTAAATGCAGCAGAAAGAGTTTTTTTAATGTTTTTTTGTTTTCTTACAAAAACAATCACCAGTGTCTGAGCTACGGTTCACCGTTTTGGTGCTAAAAAGGCTGCAAATGTCAAGTAACACAGTAATGAAATGAACACAGTTTGAGGTGAAGTTTGGCTGATCTGATGCAGATGTTTTGGCTGTTTCACACAGCTGTGTGTTTTATGGATTCCTGAGGTAGCCCAGTCGCCTGCGCGTCACACTCTTCCCTTTTTCAACGTGGTATAAAAATACATTAACCTCTCGTTCCAATAAGTACAAACTTTCTTTTAGAAAATACCTTTTTTTAAAATTCCACTTTCACCTTTTCCTCGCCTTCCTCGTCACGCGTTTCAGACTTCAGTGCCGTCGTTGAGGTTGTTGTGGAGTTTGACCTCCAGGTTGACCTGTTTGACCTTGGCCTTGCTGTTGGCCTCCTGGTTGCGGTTCAGGACGTTGATGTTTCTCACCGTGCAGTGCTTGGTGCCGAAGTTCTTCTCCACACACTTGTCCATGCACACCTCCACTTTGGTGTTGAGCGGATACTCCTCGTAGATTTTTGGTTCCTTCTTCTTGCTCTTCTTCTTGGCCAGCCGTCGGCAGCGGCGGAACAGGAAGCAGGAGGCCAGCAGGACCAGGACCAGCAGGGTGATGGCGGCCACACCTCCCCCCACGGAGCTGCCCACGTGGGCGTTAAAGGTGGGGGAGGGCCCGGCTTCCAGGTAGAGCGACTTCATGTTGGTGCCGTTCTTTATTTGATCTCCTTCGTTGTCGTAGATGAGCGACTCGTCGAGCGTCAGCCGGCCGCTGCGATCCACCAGGTCACGTTTAGAACGGCTGAGCTGATACGTCACAGAGCGCTGAATCCTGGGGTTGGACCGCGACTCGGGGCTGATCACATAAATTACCTGCAGGTACCACTGGTGCCCCGCCTCCACCTGTCAATCCCCAGAAAGAGAGGATCATGTTAGCTGCACAGTTTGTTGTAAAGTACATTCAGTGTTCACAAATTATTATGTAGAATATGCAGATCAATAAATCTGGACCCATCCAGCTGGTCTACAGCGCCCCAGAGGCACAGAACAGCTGGTGCAAATATCCTCCAAAGAGAAAAGTTTTACTTTTATACTTTGATTACATTTCAGAGACTGTGCTTTTTCACTTTTACTTGAGTAAAGAAGTTAAATCAGTACTTCAACTTTCACCAGAGTACTTTTAGCAGAACTATCTGTACTTTTACTTAAGTAAACTTATACTCTTATACACCATCTACACCAGTGACTGCACCCCTACGCACCCCTGCAACATCATCATCAAATTTGCAGACGACACCACTCTGATGGGGCTCATCACCAACGATGATGACACCGCCTACAGGGATGAGGTCCAGCAACTGTCAGAATGGTGTAACTACAATAACCTCACCCTAAACACCAAGAAAACAAAGGAAGTGGTCATGGACTTCCACAAGCAAGAACTGATCCCCCTCCCCTATCCATAAAAGGTGACTATGAGGAGAGGGTGTCCTCCTTTAAGTTCCTCGGCACCCACATATCCGAGGACCTATCCTGGTCCACAAACACATCAGCCCTAGTAAAGAAAGCCCAGCAGCGCCTCCATTTCTTGAGGGTTTTGAGATGGAGCAGGCTGCAGACTGAACTCCTAGTGTCCTTCTACCGTGCCACTATCGAGAGTGTGCTGGTGCACGCCATCCCTGTGTGGTACGCTGGTTGCATAACAGCTGACAAGAAGAGACTACAGAGGGTCATCAGAACTGCAGAGAAGGCGATCAGCTGTCCACTCCCCTCCCTGGACTTATTTGCCAGCTCAAGATGTCTCTCCAGAGCCAGGGCAATTATAAAGGACCACCTCCATCCTAACCACCACCTCTTCAACATCCTGCCCTCTGGAAAAAGGTTCAGATCCATCAGGTGCAAAACCAACAGACTAAAGAACAGCTTCTTCCTGTGAGCTGTCAGAACTCTTAATGCAAACTAAGAGTGTGTAAAGACTTCCCCAACACATCCACCCTGACACTGCTGTTGATCATCTATGTGCAATATCTCAGTCTTTCCATGTTCTGTGCAATATTTTTGGCTCATGTAAGTATGTTGGTCCCAGTCTGTTTCAATGTTTCTTACACATACACCATGTATATAGTTCCACTCACATATACATATACACTGCTTTTTATTTTATTTATTATATTTTTTTCCCCCTTCGTTGTATATTGGTTTCTCTTCTTCTTACTTTTGCACCTTTGTGGTCCAGCTACCCAATTTCGCTGTGCAAGAAACTGCACAATGACAGTAAAAAGCTCTAAGTCTCTAATTCTACTGCAGTTCCCACACCCACTCTTTTTGTGAATGTTGCGAGCCTCCTTCTACACGTTGGTCAAGCTAAGATATCTGAACAGTGGATAAGATTTCCTGTTCTGTCTGCGAGTCACTGTTTATGAATGCAAAAGCTTAAGGAACGCTAAACTGTCAGACTTCAGCATTTCAAGAAATTTATATTTACCAGCTTTTGATATCTTGCCACTTGCCCCAAGTATTCTGTTACAATATAACTGATCTTTCATAGCCATATCACAAAGGTCTATCTGCCATACTTCTTGTTACTGATTGAGATTTTATCAAAGTAACTATTTTAAGCATCTCCAAAAGTTCAAAGCTGCTGTGGCTCATTGAATGAGAAGTCTTTACTGTCTGGACTAAATCTTTATTACTTTCTTGTAATCAAACTTACATATTAACAGCTACTTCTCACATCAGATCACACAAACACACTATTGCTGTGCTAGACAGCGCTGTACCACATGTGCTGCTTCTGATTCCACACACCTTGTAGAGCGCATCAACCTTCATCGTGAAGCCGTCAACACCTGGCATGGCCGTCATGGACTGCAGCTCTGGGATGTCTGAGGCAAAGTGAGCCTCGAAAGGAACGTCGTGGAAAAATCTGTCACAGACATCGGGCTGTTTACGATCCTGCAGAGGAAACATGAAGAGAGGAAATGATAGCACATGTCCAGAAACACTGTAGTCTCTTTTTTCAAATCGGAAAACTTAAATAAATCTGTACCAGCAGCAGGAAGCGATGTTTGAGGTGTTTGTTGGGTTGAATGCAGCCGTACTGCGGCCCCTCGTTGTACAGAGTCCCCGTGGGGTCGAAGAAGGGAACATATCCGTCCCTGCCGGTGCACAGGTAAACCTTCTCCAGCTGCAGTTTGTAGGCTGCGTTCAGGTTCTGCTCAGGGTTCCACAAAACCCTGCCGTACAGAGTCTGACCTGCAGGGGGCAGCAGAGGGACATGTTTTCTGCTGTGTACTGAAGCGTTTAAGGGAATTAGAGTGACTCGGTTCATACAATATTGTAAAATACAGTAAACAAAATGTGATTGTTTTATTACATAATAAAAACATGTTTCTGTATATAATAGTCACAGAAAAGTATGAGTAATGTGAGGAAATATATTTAGTTAAATTAGTAATCATGTCCACTATTGAATATTAAAAAAACACAAAAACAGATCAGCATGTTGTTTCCATTTTAAAGATAAATGCCTCTTACTGTATAAAAAAAACCCCAAATTAGTACAATAAATATTCATTATTTATTAATATTAATAATAAAATAAAACAAAATAAAAGCTGAGGTGGTGAGACTCATTTTTCGTGGAATGACTATATATATATATATTTTAGGGGTGCAACGATACACAAAATTCACGGTTTGGTTCGATACTTTGGTGTCACGGTTCGATATTTTTTCGATACAAAAAAATGTTCATGGTTTTTTAATTTGTCATTTATTAAATTTGAAATATATATTATTTATGTTTTATATATATTTTATTTATCTATCTATCTATCTATCTATCTATCTATATATATATATAGATAGATAGATAGATAGATAGTAGGGGTGCAACGATACTCGTATCGATATTGAACCGTTCGATACAGTGCTTTCGGTTCGGTACACATATGTATCGAACGATACAACATTTTTAATTTATTTTATCAACTTTCCTTCTGACGGTGCTGTCTGTGTTGAGCGCTCAGTGGATCTGCACTCGACAGTGCAGCCTAGGCGGAGTAGTCGAACACAGATTCACTGAGCGCAGGGCAAGCTAGCTAGACAGAAGTTAAGCTCGTTGCAACATGGCAAATTGAACCTCCCCCACCCTCATTCAGATCTGGCGTCTGGAACTATTTTGGTCTTCATGTGACGTATGACCCTGAAGGTAAGGGTGTCATGGACTAAAGTAAAACAGTATGTCAGATGTGCCACGCAATGCTCAATTACATGAGTGGGAACTAGTGTGTTAGCGCAGTTAGCTCGTTAATGTGTTGACGCTGTCCAGCCCCACACACGGGGCAATCCGCGGTAGCTCGTTAACGGAGATTTGCCGTGTTGTGGCGTTAACCTCATTTCAGATTAAGGCTGACAGCACTAGTGGGAACACAACGAATATGACTGCACATTTACCCGATAGCATCCTAGTGCAAAGACAAGTGGAAGCAGACAAAAACAACAAGCACGCATACAAACTTTACCCGAGTCATTTAGACAGCCGTTAGCACATGATTCTCCTTATGGGGACCTGATATGTTTAATATGCTGCTGAGAATATAGCCCAGAAGAAGCGTATAGTATAGCTTTTATTTTGGAAAGAGACATTTCTCTGTAATAAACTCTCTTTTCCAAAGATGAGTGATTCCTCAATCAGATACAGGGCTCGCAAAATCGCTAGCCCGACGTCCCGGGGCTAGCGATTTTTCCAGTCGGGCTGCCCTGCTCTGCTCGTCGGCCTATCGTAATAAGGAAAAATATACAGTGGGGCAAAAAAGTATTTAGTCAGCCACCGATTGTGCAAGTTCCCCCACTTAAAATTATGACAGAGGTCAGTAATTTGCACCAGAGGTACACTTCAACTGTGAGAGACAGAATGTGAAAAAAAAATCCATGAATTCACATGGTAGGATTTGTAAAGAATTTATTCGTAAATCAGGGTGGAAAATAAGTATTTGGTCACCTCAAACAAGGAAAATCCCTGGCTCTCACAGACCTGTAACGTCTTCTGTAAGAAGCTTTTCTGTCCCCCACTCGTTACCTGTATGAATGGCACCTGTTTGACCTCATCATCTGTATAAAAGACACCTGTCCACAGCCTCAACCAGTCAGACTCCAAACTCCGCCATGGCCAAGACCAAAGAGCTTTCGAAGGACACCAGGAAAAGAATTGTAGACCTGCACCAGACTGGGAAGAGTGAATCTACAATAGGCAAGCAGCTTGGTGTGAAAAAATCAACTGTGGAAGCAATCATCAGAAAATGGAAGACATACAAGACCACTGATAATCTCCCTCGATCTGGGGCTCCACGCAAGATCTCATCCCGTGGGGTCAAAATGATCATGAGAACGGTGAGCAAAGATCCCAGAACCACACGGGGGGACCTGGTGAATGACCTGCAGAGAGCTGGGACCAAAGTAACAAAGGTCACCATCAGTAACACACTACAACGGCAGGGAATCAAATCCCGCAGTGCCAGACGTGTTCCGCTGCTGAAGCCAGTGCATGTCCAGGCCCGTCTGAAGTTTGCCAGAGAGCACATGGATGATACAGCAGAGGATTGGGAGAATGTCATGTGGTCAGATGAAACCAAAGTAGAACTTTTTGGTATAAACTCAACTCGTCGTGTTTGGAGGAAGAAGAATACTGAGTTGCATCCCAAGAACACCATACCTACTGTGAAGCATGGGGGTGGAAACATCATGCTATGGGGCTGTTTTTCTGCCAAGGGGACAGGACGACTGATCCGTGTTAAGGACAGAATGAATGGGGCCAAGTATCGTGAGATTTTGAGCCAAAACCTCCTTCCATCAGTGAGAACTTTGAAGATGAAACGAGGCTGGGTCTTCCAACATGACAATGATCCAAAACACACCGCCCGGGCAACAAAGGAGTGGCTCCGTAAGAAGCATTTGAAAGTCCTGGAGTGGCCTAGCCAGTCTCCAGACCTCAACCCCATAGAAAATCTGTGGCGGGAGTTGAAAGTCCGTGTTGCTCGGCGACACCCCCAAAACATCACTGCTCTTGAGAAGATCTGCATGGAGGAATGGGCCAAAATACCAGCTACTGTGTGTGCAAACCTGGTAAAGACCTATAGTAAACGTTTGACCTCTGTTATTGCCAACAAAGGTTATGTTACAAAGTATTGAGTTGTATTTTTGTTATTGACCAAATACTTATTTTCCACCCTGATTTACGAATAAATTCTTTACAAATCCTACCATGTGAATTCATGGATTTTTTTTTCACATTCTGTCTCTCACAGTTGAAGTGTACCTCTGGTGCAAATTACTGACCTCTGTCATCATTTTAAGTGGGGGAACTTGCACAATCGGTGGCTGACTAAATACTTTTTTGCCCCACTGTATGTCAATGCTTTTGCATTCTTTCGGAAATGTAGCTGGGTAATTATGTCATTGGCATCGGTGAGCTACTGTCAATATGTGACATATTGAAATCGCGTTTGAATTTGCGCTTGTTTTTTGCTTTCACTTTGCAATCGCGCGAACTGTGTATAGAGAGCGATAGCACTGATTGGTGAGTGATGATAATTTGCGCACCAATTCCTCTGACATCGTCTTATCAATCGTTAGCTTACTATGCAAACATGACAAGTGAAATCTCCTGCAGCTTAAACATGTGAGAGGTTGATCGCGCAGAGAATCGCTGAGCTTATGTGAGTGCGTGTGTAAAAGCAGCAGGATATATATTTTAGTTCTGCTGAGCCAAATAAGACAGGTCAGGGTGAAGAAGTGACAGCCAAAGAAAAGCTTACCACAAAACGGAAAAGTTATGACAAATCAGACTATAAGGCAAAAAGAAAGTGCAGCTTTATGGTTTCATGGACAAAAGAATTTCTGTGGCTGCAATATGATGAGCTAAATAACCAGGGCTGCACATAAGTGGTCCGCAGGTGCGCATTCGCTGTCAAAATAAAAAACGCGCACAAGATAAGAAGTTGCAACACGTGTTTGCGTACATAAGATTTTCAGGAGGAGGACAGACATTTGTTTAGAACTCTTAAAGATGTCGAAGAAGCTCCTTTAAGCAATTACTTTGGTGTTCCTCCACCTCCAAAGAAATGTCAGGAGTCCGAACCACAAAAGAAGCGCGTGTTCTCGGAAAAGTGGTTGCAGGAGGTGAGCTGGCTTTAAACAAATGATGAACGCACAGAGATGTGGTGCAGAATGAGCCGTGAAAATTTAATAAATGACAAATTAATAAAAAGGCATCAACATTTTTTTGTGTATCGAAAAAATATCGAACCGTGACACCAAAGTATCGAACCGAACCGAACCGTGAATTTTGTGTATCGTTGCACCCCTAATAGATAGATAAAATATATATAAATTATATATATATATATATATATGTATCTATATGTACCCATGGAGAACGCTCCTTTGTAGTCCATCTCAGCCATCGACACATCAGCAGTAGCCGGCTCCATCATGAACACCTTCTCATTGTTGCACAGCTGGAACTCCGTGTTGAGCGAGTAAACCACAGGAACAGGCCTGTTGGTTTGTTGGAAGGCAATCGGCACCAGAAACCTGTGGGAAAAAAATTGTGTTCAAGCTCCTTATGCAGTAAATCACTATGAAATTTGTTTGGAATCTTGTTGGATTTAAATAAAAGAACTAATTTGAGAAACTGTCAGCGGTAAATCTCTGCAGCTGTTTGGTCGTACTTCTCTGGAGCGTGAGCTGTGCAGGACAGCTGTTTGTCGCCGGGATCGATCCACGGCTGAGTTGGCTGAACAGTGCAGGGGACCAAGAAGACTGTGTACTCTCCAGAATAGTCCTTCCTGTTCAAGAAAACACAACATTTTTACTGTCACACACTCATCATCATGGGAGGTCAACACAACCTGAGCCTATAGGCTGGTTATGAATGAATGTACTGACCTGCTGTAGGAGCTGGTAGCCCTCCACAGCTGGTACGGTGAGTCAAAGGTTTGAGCGCTCCACAGCAGCTGGATGTCAAACTCGATGCCTCCGAGGTGGTCGGGGGCCATGAGGCGGGACTTGTGGCCCGGCAGGGTGTGGTGCTCGAGCACAAACTGACCTGGAGGGAGAATAACAGCAGGGGGTCAAACTCAAGACTGTTTGATTTTTCATCCATCCATCCATCCGCTTCTCCTTTTCAGGGTCGCGGGGGGCGCTGGAGCCTATCCCAGCTGTCATAGGGCGAGAGGCGGGGTACACCCTGGACAGGTCGCCAGTCTGTCGCAGGGCCAACACACAGGGACAGACAACCATTTGCACTCACATTCACACCTAATGGCAATTTGGATTATCCAATTAACTTATCCCCACAAGCTGCATGTCTTTGGACGGTGGGAGGAAGCCGGAGTACCCGGAGGGAACTCACACAAACACGGGGAGAACATGCAAACTCCACACAGAAAGACCCCGGCCTGATGTTGGAAATGAACTCAGGACCTTCTTGCTGTGCGGCAACAGTGCTAACCACCGTGCCACCGTGTTTGATTTTTAGTGTAAAAAAAAAAAAAAAAAGAAGAAGAAGAAAAAGAGAAGAAGAATATATCCTGCATCCTATTTTTGCACACCTCATAAGGCTTTGTGGTCTAAAGGCACCGCAATACCATTTGAACAGGCACAGTAAAGCCGCTGAATGCAGTTCTACAAACACGGCGAAAACCAGAAGCTAAATTTAAAAATAACAAATGTTTGACCATAAAGGCTAGAACTGTGTAGAACTGTGGGATAAAACTGAAAACTTTAAATTGTCAGTTTAATTTCCTCTCTCTGTGGCCTCCTCATTGCTGTAATAAAAGATGGATTTACATCGATTCACCTCGATCACAGACTGCTCTCTCATTAGCTTCCATTTCTTGTATCAATAATAATATTAAGGCAGACATAATAATTCTATGCGGTGCTGTTAGAACGTGTGTTTGTGGACTGACCTCTGAATTTGGCGTGAGTTTTAAACTCAATTACCAGCCGACCGTCTTCCCTGATATAGATCCTGATGATCTGCAGTCTGGCTGAGAGGACGCTGTCAGTCTGGATACCTGCAGACATGAAAAGCCAAAGAAAACCTAAATTAGAGCAGAAGTACATCACTAATAATTTCTTGAATAAGAACTTGGATACTTGGAAACAGTCTTAAATCTTAAATGATTTATTTCTACAATGCATTTTCATCATTATCCCATTTACGCTGCACAATGAAAGCAAAACTACAACGTGAAACCAAAACACATCCCGCAATATGTTCACATCCAGGATTGTAGACATTAATAAGGTGTGCAGAGTTCATAAACATAAACTCCTGACCTGTCCTCCAGAGCACCGTGTCATAGAAGAAAGAGAACTCCATCTCGGTGTGATGCTCCAGAGACGCCCAGCCTCTCGGGGCTGTGACGTAGATGTAGGAGACATAGAGAGGAACCTGCACCGTCAGGAAGGACTGAGCAGAGTCCCGAACCTGGAAGAATAGCAGAGGGTCACAGAGAACTTTATTCTGTTTGTGAGGACTTTAAAACAGTACAGAGCATTATTTCACCATCAAATAGATGCACTATGATTACATGATGGACGTCCACATCCCAACACAGTCACGGCCCAGGTTCTGTTTCTGGGGCTGTCTACATGTACCCTATCCTGCAATCACTCCTGTGCATATTTTAGACCTTTCTCATGTCAAAAGCCTTTATCTGTGCCTCCTCATCTCCTCTGTTCTCCCGCCTGTAACCTGAAAATCAATCAGTCCGACGTTGAAGACTGAGGAGAAACATAAACCATCGAAGTGTTTTAACCTGCATTTGTGCACACAGAGACTTCTTTAAATCTTTTAATAGTATGAACTGTAAATGATAATATTCAATGTGTTTGCAGTTTTATGTTGAGGAAATTATGAAAATTGTTCCACAGTTTTTTGGGAGGTTTTTTTTTTGCAGATTGTTGAACCTCTGCCCATCTTTACTCATTAGAAACTTCCTGTGATGTTCTTTTTACACCCAGTCTGTTACTGACATGTTGCCAGCAAACCAAAATCACTTCCCAGCCTTCTGTTGCTCCTGTCTCAACTTTTTCGAGGTGTGTTGCTGCCATCAAAATCAAAATGAGCTAAAGTTTTCCATAAAGTAGTGAAATGTGTCGATTTAAACATGCGGTGTGTTTTCTATGTTTTATTGAGAATGATATGGGTTTAAACAGTCAAGAATGCACAGGTGTGTGCTCTGCAGGGGTGTTTTTCCATTTAAATATAAAAACCAAACTACACCTGCACTGGCAGCTGTGCGAAATGTCATAGGTTACTGAAAACGAAGCTCCTAAGCAACAATTTCTCATTTAAGTAAATGCACGTTGCATTCTCTCCTCGTATCGCTTGCTCGCCTCCTTCACTTGGGTCTCTGGAGGGAAGGACTAAGACGTGAGGAGAGAAGTCGATGATGTGCAGTCTGGGGATAGTTTTGTCTTTCCTTAGTCAAGACATCTGTTTTCTGCTCCCAGTGGTCTTCTTGTACTCTTCGTGTTTTTGTGTTACGCTTTTAGATTCCCTTATGAGTAACCCTTTTCCCCTCTCACCTTCTTCACCTTTGCTGCCAGTGAGTTCTATAATTGATTTTTAAAATCAATTTGTTTTTGTACGTTTCTGCACACAGAAATAACTCTTCCATAAGAACTGATTCAATTTATCAAGAAGACTGAAAACATTGTGAAGAGCGACTGTTTTAAAGACTCTGCCTTTGACCGTCCTACGCACCTGGAAGTCCGCAGTGACTGAGCCCCCGCACACGTCGATGAGTTCTGTCATGTCGTAGTAGGCATCGAAGGTCCAGATGCAGCTCTTGAGGTTGAGGTGCTTATAGAACTGGAGGCTCTTGCCCTCGCGGACGTTGGGGTTGAACTGGTAGGGGCGGTCGTAGCCGGGCCCCAAAGAGATGCTGTCATACGATACATCATCGAGGAAGCCCGACTCTGAGGAAGAATGTTGTCAAAGACAAGTTAGAAAACTACACGTCTGGTTTAATAATTATTTTTTAAATCAATCAGGAAATGTTGCAGGCATTGATTAAAATTGTCTGCCTGTAAAATATTAAACCACGAGAAGATGAAGCTGACTGCAGCAGAAAATTAAAGAATTTTAATATGGTGGTAATTCAAATGTGAGCCCTCAATACTGTAAATGGTTCAAACGTGGATCTAATCACACTGCAGCCTCCTGAAGATGAAATTTCCAGCTGTGAGGAGGTCTGTGTTTGTGTGACTGACCGGCAATCCCCTGAAGGTCTTTGAGGGTGACCAGGTTGGAGCAGACGTGCTGCTGCCTGTAGATCGACTCTGACAGCAGGAAGTGAAGGTTGTGCAGCGGCATGGTGGAAACCAGGGGGAGCATGCCATCCTGATGGGGGATCTGGACTGAAATGTGGATCCTAAACCGGGACATACAGAGAAGAGCAGAAATAAGCATAAACTCTTGGTGAAGATGCTTATCTGGTTTAAAAAGCCGCTACGCACCGGTTGGGGTGCTCTTTGTGCTTGACGTCTAAGTATTTGAGTGTGGCGATGAAGGATTGAGCCTGGAAGCCTCTGGCGGTGCCCGTGGTGACGGGTGTGTGGCAGATGGAGCCCTCTGTGCCGATGGTGGCGATGTTGCTCCTCAGCGGTGTTCCCAGGTGTCCAGCTTTGTCTCTGGCCTGAGCCACGCAGCGAACGTGGAAGCGCCGGCTGAAATAAATGCTGTCCAGAACCTGAGACACATGAGAGTTTCCACACACAGAGGAAAATTTTTAAACATAATTTTATTGTCATACTGCCGATAAATCCTATTAAATAACAACCTAATGTATTCGCCTCTCAGATTTATTTGACTCCTTAGTTTAACTCACCATATGGTTGACGCTAGTATACGGGGTTGTATCTGTGACCGTCTCAAAGGGGGATCGGGCGCCGCTGGTGTCAGTGGGAGCCGCCACTTCCCATGAGAAGTGAACTTGGGTCTGGTTGATTCCCGCCTCCTCACAGCGCTCCTTCATCACAGAGTACTTGGGGTAGTGAGGGTCACAGGGGGTGACACACACCAGAGGGTAACCTGGAGAGGGAGTCTTCTTGCTGCCCTCTTTGATCACCTCCTGGACATGATCGTAGTCAGCGAGAGAGACCACCTGAGCAGGAAGGAGAGTGGGAGATCGTGTAAATGAGAGGAGTTCAGCTTTTACATTTCATGAGGCTGGCGTACAAAACACAGTATGAGATGAGATTCGTCCTAAAAAGTCGTTTGGGGTAAAATCACCCACCATATAATATTTTAATGGCAGCTGAATAGATATATTCATTGTAAGTGGTTCTGGTAAACGCATAAGAACAAGTGCCTGAGGGAAAATGCTGCCCACGTTTGCTGCTGCTTTTTTGGAGTTCTCTGAATATGTATTAGGGGTGAGATGTGCTTTTGCCAGGAGTGGAGACGTTTCAAGTGACAGATTCTCTAAGTGCTGCAGAAAATAGACAAAAGATTAAGTTCTCAGCTGAATGCTAAAGTTCTCCTAAAGGCTGAACTTATCCTCCACTCCTGCTATTCTACTGCTCCTGCTTCATGTAACCTCCAAGGTTCCTTACAATAGGCGTGGCAGGTAGGATGAGACTTCCTGCCGCCTCCTGATCCAGAATGGTCACTGTGGCCATTGTGATCTCCCCAAGCACTGCCTCCACCGGATCATCAGGGCCAAGGACCAATGAGAAGGACTCGTGCCACTCTCTGTCCTCATTGGACAAAATCTCCACTTTAAAGAGGATGTGGTCCATGCCTACGGAGAAAAAAAAACATATTTACTCCCAGTAAAATCATCCCACTAACACTCTTTCCAAGTCCCAACGAGGAGCATTTTCAGCACTTACCCGGGGTGAATTTAAGCACTCGACTCTTGGGATTGTAGTCGACTCCAGATTGGGCCGATCCATCCCGGGTGCTGCAACGGATCTTGGACGTTCGGTCCAGATCTCCTCGGCGGATCACTTTGATGTTGAGCACTTCGATGCCATCTGGACCGGGAGGCTCTCTCACCTGATAGGACGCCTGCTCGAACTCAATGGTGGGAGCTGGAGGAACGGGAGAAGTCTGACTGTCAATCATTTGCACATATAAAACTTTTAATCAGCTTCCAAAGTAACAGGTGCATCCAATTAAAACTTATAGAACAGCGGTATAATAAAACCCACCTCCATTAAGGTTTTACTTAAGGTTTTCTTTTTTTTGATGGAAATAAATAAATACAAACATCAGGCACCAGGCGATAATTAAAAATGAGCCTGTCAGGGAATCAATTCGTGTCACATACATCTGTGCTTTGGGAGGATTTTTTATCATTATTTGTTGAAGTTGACCAAAAGTAAAAATGAGGAACATTATCTTAAAATTAGTTTGGAAATCAGGAACAAGTTCAACATCCATCCATCCATTCGCGTCCGCTTATCCTTTTCAGGGTCGCGGGGGGCGCCGGAGCCTATCCCAGCTGTCATAGAGCGAGAGGCGGGGTACACCCTGGACAGGTCGCCAGTCTGTCGCAGGGCTAACACAGAGACAGACAACCATTCGCACTCACATTCACACCTATGGGCAATTTAGGTTGTTCAATTAACCTATCCCCAAAAAGTGCATGTCTTTGGACTGTGGGAGGAGCAAGTTCAACATAGTCTGGATATTTTATCCATACCAGGCTTCAGTTATTCTAACATCAGCAATTAGGCTGAGGGGTCACACACTCGAAAAAATAATTCTTCACCCACAATAAACATGAAGCAATAATTTTGAGTAAAGTGAGGCCGTCTTGTTTTTCAAAACGCCTTCTTTGAGCCCACGCATAGTTCAAAAAGTGCAAGTAGACTATGATATACCTCAACAGGAAACAAAAGGAATGGTGACGACGTTTTCATTGGTTATTAAATCTAAATAAACCCCATCACCCAGTAATTCACAACTTAGTTCTGAGAGTTTTGTTCAGGAACCATTTCAATATTCGCAAGAAAAAAAAAAAAAAAGTGGGAATGTCGTTTTTTCTTTTCCAGAATTCTAAGAAAAAACTCAGACTTCGGACTTTAAACTCAGAATTAAACTTTTTTCTTAGATTTCTGAAAGAAAAAAAAAAGATGTGCCCACTTTTACTTCCTCCTCTTCCGTACCAGCCGCCTCCTATTAAGAAAATGTTTTTTCAAAATAAAAGTCCTCAGCTTCTTTCATGTTAGTATCAGATAAAGGATGTAAAATGTATATATGTAGCTCTTTTTATGATAAAATCATTATTCTATGACAGCATATCAGTAAATCCTGTTTAATGTGAATCACATGGCGATCAAGCGCCTGCTTACCATCTTCATCATTGGTGATGGTTACAGTGACAATATCATTAGCTCCCACCATGGCGCCGCTCCAGTGGTCACTGAGCGGTGTACCGAGATGCACCTGAAACTCCTCCTCAGGCTCGAACACCGAGTCGTCAGTGATGTGAACTGTGCAGTTTTTCACCTGGAAAATGCGCAATCGAAGCATGCTGATGAGCAGAGTCTGAGAACAAGGACACGAACATCAGGTCGCATTTTGACTCAACATTTTACCTTCTCTCCTTTGAGGAAAGTGATGCGCGACTCATCTGCATTCCTTCTCTCCTCAAAGTCGTCCATCACCATGGCGGACATGGTCCGGGTGAAACAGCGCACCGATGACTTGAAGGAGAGGTCGCCGGTCCGGATGATGGGGATGTGGAGAAGGTTATCCTTCTCCTTCACGGTGTAGGAGCTCTTCTCAAACTGCATGTTAGGAACTGAGAGAGAGCGAGCAACATCTGATCAATGAAGGGTGTTTGACATGACACACGTGTACTAAAGCCTGTGATTGTTCTGTGAGGACGTACTGTCCTGGAACGTGTCCGTGATGATGACGTTGGCTTCATAGGGCTCTTGGAGGACAGCACCCTGAGGAGAACTGAGGAACACCACGAAGGACTCAGACCCCTCGATGGACGGGTTCTGGATGTCATCCATGATGGTTAAACTGCACGTCTGTTTAGAAAAGGGAGGTCAGATCAAATGATTTGCAAGGGTTATACGGGTGAATCTGTTATTTATCGAGGAATAAAAACACCTTCCTGGTAGCTGCAGTAGAAACTTGGTGAGCTCGGCTGATGATGTTATAAAAAAATGTTCATCTACTGTAAGTAACGATGTCAGTGTTGAAGAATTAATTCAGATCCAGCTGTGTACAAGTGCTGACACCGTTCTACGCATCCCAGAGGCAAAACTTCATACAGCGTATCCAGTTCAAGCTGCTTTATCTGCTCACAGTCTACAAGCTGCTTTTTAACCCAGCATCCCCGACTGTCCTCCATCCTAATTATCTGATAGCCCATTGCACAGCTGGCTCAAGTGTTTTTGTTTGGGACAATAACTAACTGTGACATCTGTGCTGGGGTCTCCGTGCTATTTTCATCCATCCATCTTCTTCCGCTTTATCCGAGGCCGGGTCGCGGGGGCAGCAGCCTAAGCAAAGAGGCCCAGACCTCCCTCTCCCCAGCCACCTCCTCCAGCTTATCCGGGGGAACACCAAGGCGTTCCCAGGCCAGCCGAGAGATATAATCTCTCCAGCGTGTCCTGGGTCTGCCCCGGGGCCTCCTCCCGGTGGGACATGTCTGGAACACCTCACCCAGGAGGCGCCCAGGAGGCATCCTTGTCAGATGCCCAAACCACCTCAGCTGGCTCCTTTCGATGTGGAGCAGCAGCGGCTCTACTCTGAGCCCCTCCCGGATGGCCGAACTTCTCACCCTATCTCTAAGGGAGAGGCCAGCCACCCTTCGGAGGAAGCTCATTTCTGCCGCTTGTATCCGCGATCTCGTTCTTTCGGTCACTACCCACAGCTCGTGGCCATAGGTGAGGGTAGGGACGTAGATCGACCGGTAAATTGAGAGCTTCGCTTTTACACTCAGCTCCCTCTTCACCACGACGGACCGCTGCAGCGTTTGCATTACTGCAGCTGCAGCCCCAATCCGTCTGTCGATCTCCGGCTCCCTTCTCCCATCACTCGCGAACAAGACCCCGAGATACTTGAACTCCTCCACTTGGGGCAGGAACTCATCCCCGACCCGGAGTGGGCACTCCACCCTTTTCCGGCTGAGAAGCATGGCCTCAGATTTGGAGGTGCTGATCCTCAGGTGCTATTTTCACTGTAGCAAAATCATTGCCACTCCTAAAGTTGGACAAAAGTTGACCTACCTGAGGTTAACTGACTGCAGTGTGAGGGTGCATTAAAAAAAAGGATGATGGATGTTTTCTTTAATCACCCATCACACAGAACATGTAGAACAAGAGAAACAACATAACTGTTTCATTCTTTTTTTTTTTTTGAACTTTTATTGCCAAAAATAACAAGGCAATTCACATCAACAACATGACCTGAGACCTAATCTGCTGCATATAATGGTGGGGGTTACTCAAAAACTTAATTTAAAAGAAAAAACATATATACACATATACATATACATACCAATACCTAAGCACAGATGTAACAATGTTAAGGCTTGAGTGTCCTTTCAAGATATTTTATAATTAGTCTCCATTTTTTCTCAAAGGTTGGCACTTTTAGCTGTAGTTGAGCTGTTATCCGTTCCATTGTATAGACATGTCTAGTTTTCAGAAGCCACTGGGCAACTGTGGGTGGTTCTGGTTTTAGCCAGTGAATTGTTATCATTTTTCTTGCAGTCATGAGGAGGAGATGCAGGAGAAAGTGCTGCTCATAGGAGAAACCATCAGGAAAGATATCCAACAAAAAGATTAGAGGATCCATTGGGAGGTTGACTGACAATATGTTTTGTATAATGTTCTTGACATCCATCCAGTACTGTTGTATGTAAACACAGTCCCAAAAAATATGCGTCTGGTCCCCCACAGACCCACACCCTCTCCAACATTTATCACTGACACTACTTTTGGATAGAAAGGTTTTCAGTGGAGTTCGAAAAAATCTTAATTTAACCTTCCAGCCAAATTCCTTCCACATTTGACTACCCACCCCTCTATGGCAGCCACAACAGACACTCTCCCATGTGGCATCATCCAACATTATATTGAGTTCCTTTTCCCATTGTTGTTTTATATGATAGGTATTATCAGACATGTCAATCAGCAGTTTCTGGTAGATCAAAGACACTTGGTTTTTCAATGTACCTGACTTTTCAAGCAGTTTTATAAAACGGTTTTACTGGTTTCATTCTTAAAATATAAACTATAGAATTTGACTGTAGGTGAGAAGTCTGTCCTTACCTCGTCGGTTTTTCCAGGTTTGAATTCCACTTTCTTGGAGCTGGGAATGTAGTCGACCCCGGGGCTGGCTGACGGAGGGTCTGAAGGTCGGGTGGCGCACCACACAGAGGTCAGCGAGGACAGGTCGCTGCCATGACGCAGCACTGGTATTTCAATTGTGCCTGAGAGAGGGGAAAAGTGAAATGCAAGGTGAAAAAATGTGAAATGTGGGAAGTTGCTGTGTTTTTGAGAGAGTTATAAGATATTAATAACTTTGTTTTGACCTTTACATTGAAAGTAATTTCAATCCTGATATAAGAACAAAGTGACACAGAAACTGAATCTCGCAGCTTCTTTTAGCTGCAACTAATGATACTGTCTGTTCAACACTGTGGGGAAGATACCTTTGTATCAAAGATCAAAGCTACGCCAGCGAGAAGGAGGAGAAAAAGAAAGAAGTGGAAGAAGTTCAGCAGAAAGATGAGGCGCAGTGTAGCTGTCAGTGATGCTAATTATAAGAGAGGAAACAATCTATTCTGTGTCATGCTCCAAAACACGTCCCTGTTCCTAAATAAATGAAACAAGTAAAATATCACAGAGTGCAGTGATCTAACTGACAAATAAGATAGCTGACGATGAGAAATGTTTCCACAAAACACGTGTAAGTGCTCAGGGATGCACGTAAACTGGTTACACTAATATCATTAAATGTAACCATTATGAAACATCCCAAACCAAAGACTACTCTCTAACAACTATTGGAAATGCCCTAAATTCCTAATGGAGAGCTATAAGAATAGGCATCACTTCAAACAACTCATATAAAAAAGTAATAAAGAAAATATAGCCATTACTTATAAATTATGTAATTTTTTAAAATATTAAATCACTGTAAATGCTGTCATGTGTACAAACACCTAATAGTATAATGTCTGGTAATAAATGTGTATCAAATAATTATTTTATAAATTATTCATGACGTACTGATGATAAAAATTATGTTCTAAAGACATTGGATATAACATTTTATATTTTACATGATGTATTTCTTAACGACCTTAGACGTTATTGTTGTTTGATTAAGGTTTCAAAGGCTTCAATTAAAGCTGCTGCCAGGATATGCAGATGGATTACCAGTGAAACCAGTGACACCAATCTTCCACTAAGTCCTAACATGATCCTAAAGTGGCCTTCTCTCTTCTATTTTATATCTGCTTGTGTTTCGTAGCCTGTTTAGGTCCTGTCCAGGACTGGAGCTTCTACTTCCGCTTTCTGCCATCTCCTCCAGCTCCCAGTCTGTCACTGTGCTTGATTGTTCTGGTACCCCAGTCCCTGCTTCAATCAAGCCGCACCATCAATCACACCACCAGCTTAAAATGGGCAGCAAAGCAGAGCTTATTATTTAGAGCTGCTTTGAGCTGCCATGCCACTCTGTCAGTCTGTATTATTTAGACTGTACCTTGACTGTGTTGTTTTAAATGTACTTTGGCTTTGTGCTGTTTTTAACTAGTTACACCTGGACTTTATATTTATTTGCTTAATTTTCAACTAGCTTCTATTTTGGCTGCATAACCTCTCAGTGTTTCTGGAGAGTGGAGCAGTGATCATCTCCAACATTCACACGTGATAAAAGTTGGTCTGTGAAGGTTCTCAGTCATCCAGGTCATCGTAGTCTAAGGGGCTCGGAAAGAAAAGCGTCTTTAAGTCTCCTTGAAGCCTAGTTGGGTTTTTTATTTGTTATTATTTGTGATGAAAGTGAAACTACACAGTGAGTGGGTTCACAGGTTTTATGCCAATCCAGGTGCCAACTCTTACACTCTTAAAATATTTATCATACTAATGTTAATGTTTGTTTATAGATCATTTATACAGTCAAAAAAATTATTACTACTAGTTAGAATGCTAATAATAAATATGTGTAACTAAAGTTTAATTAACTACTAATCTATCATTCATTACTAATTATTGTGAAGTGCTAGCTACCAGTGCACTAGTTTTTTATAGGAAGCTATTAGCCGTTTGAAATATTTATTTTTTTTAACTTAAATTTAATTTAATTACGCAATAACAAATAATTCATAAAGACATTACGCTGGTGGATGCACGAAAAAGGCTCATACCAGCATCTTCGCTGAAAGTAAACGTGGCGTTTCCAAGAGAAACAGTCGATGCATCGTTGGGTCCATCAATAATGACCTTGGCCACCGACACGTCGCCCATGCGTGCGTTATCGGAGGTGTCTGAAAGCACCAGCTCGAACTCCTCGGACAGTTCGTACTCGCTGTCATCGATGAGCTTAACGTCACAGGTGGACATGCTGACTCCAGGACCGAAAATCACTCGGTTGTCGGTGGTCATGCCGCGGCTCTTGTAGTCAGAGCCGGACTCCAGAGCGTGGAGGCTGCTGCCCTGTGCTGACTTGGCTACGGTGTAACAGAGAGCAGAGACTGTGCTGGAGGTATCACCTGAGCAGAAATGACGTGAGACAACAAGGTCATACAGTGTGTGCAGGAATTAAAGTGAAAATGAAAAGAAAGAAATTATGAAACATTCGTGAAGCATGAAATGTTAGAAACCCCTCTGCAGTGTGTACCTTTCCTTTCAATGGGAGCATGGATTAAGCCTGAGCTTTCGTTGACGTGGTAAATCTTCTTGTCAAACTGCAAAGTGGGTTCGTCTTCTGTGTCGTTGATGTTGACGACAGCGCGCGTGTTTCCACCCAGCAGCGCGTACACGGGCATGCTGAGCTCCACATGGAAGCTCTCGATCCCCTCAAACACCTTGTCGTCGTTAATGACTATAGTGCACACCTTTGTGTCCTCACGCTCATCAAACTGCACCTGGAAAACAATGAGGAGGCATTAAAGAAGTGATTACAAAACCTTGACTTAACATAGGCTAGTTATAGATGATACACTTCACTGAATGTCAAGTAAAGCAAAGTGTGCCCACTTTACTGAATCTTTTTCCTCCTCAAACCTCCATGTACACAAAGGAGTACCTCAGGGTTCCATATTAGGACCACTGATGTTTGTATTACAAACATTACGTTCCTGTTGCACTCCACTTAAAACTGATGAACATGCAAAAAGATTCCAGGTTCACGTTACTCCCAAGATGTTAAGGTCAAAAACTGCTCGATGCTGTGGATCTGTTTTTATGCTTGATCCTGTGGTCCACAAGTTCATGAACAGGAAAGTAAGACCTAACCTTGGATTATTTTGTTGTTATAAAGATAAATAAGATTTTAGCAGCATTTGAAATTTAGCAGAAGAAAATTACTGGTTTCCAGACTAAATGAAGAACACAAACTCACAGGAGAGAAATAAAATCAATTAAAAGAGAAATGTTCATTTTTTAAACGTGGAATATCGAGTTTCTACCTGCCCAGCATATTCCACGTAGTCCTGCTGTCCAGGTCTGGATCCGACGCTGCTCGTGGAGGTGGCGCTGCCCTGTTCAGTGCGGCAGAGCACGATGGCGTACTGGTTGAGATTACCGGTTCGCTTCACGGTCACCGCCACTGTGCCGGCCTTCTCACTCACATTGTAGCTGTGAAGAAGCAGGAAGGTAAAAGGGTGGGTGTCCAACGGGTAATCTTTATAAAATATGTATATTTTTTTTTGAAATGGTGCAGACCTTTTGTGCTCAAAGCTGATGAGGGACCACTGGATGTGGAAGACGTTGTCACTGACCACATTTGGTTTGCTGTCTTTGACCAGAAACTTGAAGTTGTCCATGGTTTCCTGGACGTTCTCCTGATGAAGCACGTACCGGATCAGACCCAGATTGATATCGGCTACAAAGAAAAAAAGCCACATTAGCAACGATCAAACTCTAGCATTATTGCTCCTTTACGGTTTTAGTACAAGACAAAGAGGAATGGAGCAGAGAATTTGTAAATTTGAAATCTCGCTCTGACTTCTGGTTTCAGTGGATTA